>NC_041380.1:282489301-282517438 GCF_002162155.2 Triticum dicoccoides | reverse complement strand
TTGTTGCTCCACCGACGTACTCCTTCCTCCTATATATACCTACGTACCCCCAAACGATCAAATACGGAGCCAAAACCTAATTCCACCGCCCCAACTTTCTGTATCCACGAGATCCCATCTTGGGGCCTGTTCCGGAGCTCCGTCGGAGGGGGCATTGATCACGGAGGGCTTCTACATCAACACCATAGCCCCTCCGATGAAGTGTGAGTAGTTTACCTTAGACCTACAGGTCCATAGTTAGTAGCTAGATGGCTTCTTCTCTATTTTTGGATCTCAATACAATGTTCTCCCCCTCTCTTGTGGAAATCTATTCGATGTAATCTTCTTTTTGCGGTGTGTTTGTTGAGACCGATGAATTGTGGGTTTATGATCAAGTTTATCTATGAACAATATTTGAATCTTCTCTGAATTCTTTTATGTGTGATTGGTTATCTTTGCAAGTCTCTTTGAATTATCAGTTTGGTTTGGCCTACTAGATTGATCTTTCTTGCAATGGGAGAAGTGCTTAGCTTTGGGTTCAATCTTGCGGTGTCCTTTCCCAGTGACAGTAGGGGCAGCAAGGCACGTATTGTATTGTTGCCATCGAGGATAACAAGATGGGGTTTTCATCATATTGCATGAGTTTATCCCTCTACATCATGTCATCTTGCTTAAGGCGTTACTCTGTTTTCATTAACTTAATACTCTAGATGCATGCTGGATAGCAGTCGATGAGTGGAGTAATCGTAGTAGATGCAGGGAGGAGTCGGTCTACTTGTCTCGGATGTGATGCCTATATACATGATCATACCTAGATATTCTCATAACTATGCTCAATTCTGTCAATTGCTCAACAGTAATTTGTTCACCCACCGTAGAATATTTATGCTCTCGAGAGAAGCCACTAGTGAAACCTATGGCCCCCGGTTCTATCTTCATCATATTAATCTACCAATACTTAGTTATTTCCTTTTTCTTTTACTTTTCTTTTATTTTACTTTGCATCTTTATCAATAAAATACCAAAAATATTATCTTATCATATCTATCAGATCTCACTCTCGTAAGTGACCGTGTAGGGATTGACAACCCCTTAACGCATTGGTGTTGTGAGGATTTATTTGTGTTGTGTAGGTACGAGGGACTCGCGCGTAGCCTCCTAATCGATTGATACCTTGGTTCTCAAAAACTGAGGGAAATACTTACGCTACTTTGCTGCATCATCCCTTCCTCTTCGGGGAAAACCAGCGCAGTGCTCAAGAGGTAGCAAGAAGGATTTCTAGCGCCGTTGCTGGGGAGGTCTACGCAAAAGTCAACATACCAAGTACCCATCACATACCCTTATCTCCCGCATTACATTATTTGCCATTTGCCTCTCGTTTTCCTCTCCCCCACTTCACCCTTGCCGTTTTATTCGCCCTCTCTCTCTATCCTCCTTCTCTTTCCCATTTGCCTCTTTTTGCCCGCTTGCCTTTTGTTTGTTTGTGTGTTAGTTCGTTTGCTTGTCGTTATGTCTTGTCCCTTACCTTCTGCCACTATGTCTGAAATTGGGGAAATTATTGTCAATATGGACAATAATAATATCATGAAAAATTCTAATGCTCCTGCTAAAGAACCCACCATCTTACATACAAAAAAATTCCGTGTTGGTAGTGGTAATATTATTGGAAAAGGAGTTATTCAAGATTTCTTTACTTGTGCCGGTGTTTTACCTTCTATGGGTAGTTCTATACTTCATAGAACTGGTAGTCTTGCGGACACTATTGCCATGCTTGTAGCTGAACTTGAAAGAGAATTCATGCACATGCATCCTTGCATACAAAGGATTTTCCTAGAATTTTCTAATATTGAGCATTCTTCTATTAAGCGTGCCGCTACTATGTTTTTGGCTCATGAGTTTAGATTCATAATAAAAGAGGCCAAAGAAATCTTTGCACATTATAGGGTGGATGCTTGCCGTCCTCCCATAGAGGCCATCCGCTTTGATCAAGAAGAAATAATGCGTTTTCAATCTCTAGACTATGTTGCTTTCAATGAAAATCTTAGAAAAAGGGTTCCTACCAATGTTTTATTTGATAGAATTTCTGAACTTAATGATGATTTAGCTATTAGAAATAATGAACTAGGATATTATCTTGAATATAGGCTCACAAAGTTCTGTCAAAAGAATGCTTATAATGATGAATTGGTTGTGCAATATGAAGGACCAAAGGAGGAACCTATACCACCCAAGGTTGATCTTGGGGACTTTTGTCCCATTATATTTAGCTCTTTTGATTAATTTTGCTTGCCTCAAAGAAAACTTGCTGCCGAACATAGAGAATATGAAATGAGTTTTAATAATCTATCTTACTATTATGGCAATACCTAGATCTATCCTTGCTTGTTATGCCTAGTTAGGGGCGTTAAACGATAGCGCTTGTTGGGAGGCAACCCAATTTTATTTTTACTCCTTGATTTTTGCTCCTGTTTAGTAATAAATAATTTATCTAGCCTCTGTTTTGGTTGTGTTTTTTGTGTTTAATTAGTGTTTGTGCCAAGTAGAACCGTTGGGAAGACTTGGGGAAAGTCTTGTTAAACTTGCTGTAAAAAACAGAAACTTTAGTGCTCACGAGAAATGCTGTCATTTTTATTTGGAAAGTGTTATTTAGTTAATTATTTTTGCAGATGATTAATAGATAAATTCCTCACGTCCCGCAATTTATTTTAGAATTTTGGGGGTTCCAGATCTTGCGGTAGCTACAGATTACTATAGACTGTTCTGTTTTTGACAGATTCTGTTTTTCGTGTGTTGTTTGCTTATTTTGATGAATCTATGGCTAGTAAAATAGTTTATAAACCATAGAGAAGTTGGAATACAGTAGGTTTAACACCAATATAAATAAAGAATGAGTTCATTACAGTACCTTGAAGTGGTCTTTTGTTTTCTTTCGCTAACGGAGCTCACGAGATTTTCTACTTTGAGTTTTGTGTTGTGAAGTTTTCAAGTTTTAGGTAAAGATTTGATGGATTGTGGAACAAGGAGTGGAAAGAGCCTAATCTTGGGGATGCCCATGGCACCCCCAAGATAATGTAAGGACACCTAAAAGCCAAAGCTTGGGGATACCCCGGAAGGCATCCCCTCTTTCGTCTACTTCTATCGGTAACTTTACTTGGAGCTATATTTTTATTCACCACATGATATGTGTTTTGCTTGGAGCGTCTTGTATTATTTAAGTCTTTTCTTTTTAGTTTACCACAATCATCCTTGCTGTACACACCTTTTGAGAGAGCCATACATGACTTGGAATTTGTTAGAATACTCTATGTGCTTCGCTTATATCTTTTGAGTTATATAGTTTTGCTCTAGTACTTCACTTATATCTTTTAGAGCATGGTGGTAGATTTGTTTTATAGAAACTATTGATCTCTCATGCTTCACTTAGATTATTTTGAGAGTCTTAACAGCATGGTAATTTGCTTAAAATCCTACTATGCTAGGTATTCAAGATTAGTAGAATTTTCTTATGAGTGATTTGAATACTAAGAGAAGTTTGATGCTTGATGATTGTTTTGAGATATGGAGGTAATAATATCGAAGTCGTGCTAGTTGAGTAGTTGTGAAATTGAGAAATACTTGTGTTGAAGTTTGCAAGTCCCGTAGCATGCATGTATGGTAAACGTTATGTAACAAATTTGAAACATGAGGTGTTATTTGATTGTCTTCCTTATGAGTGGCGGTCGGGGACGAGCGATGGTCTTTTCCTACCAATCTACCCCCCTAGCAGCATGCGCGTAGTGCCGAGGTTTTTGATGACTTATAGATTTTTGCAATAAGTATGTGAGTTCTTTATGACTAATGTTGAGTCCATGGATTATACGCACTCTCACCCTTCCATCCTTGCTAGCCTCTTCGGTACCGCGCATTGCCCTTTCTCACATTGAGAGTTGGCGCAAACTTCGCCGGTGCATCCAAACCCCGTGATATGATACGCTCTTTCACACATAAACCTCCTTATATCTTCCTCAAAACAGCCACCATACCTACCTATTATGGCATTTCCATAGCCATTTTGAGATATATTGCCATGCAACTTTCCACCATTCCGTTCATCGTGACACATTCATCATTGTCATATTGATTAGCATGATCATGTAGTTGACATAGTATTTGTGGCAAGGCCACCATTCATAATTCTTTCATACATGTCACTCTTGGTCCATTGCATATCCCGGTACACCGCCGGAGGCATTCATATAGAGTCATCTTTTGTTCTAGTATCGAGTTGTAATCATTGAGTGGTAAATAAATAGAAGTGTGATGATCATCATTTCCTAGAGCATTGTCCCAAGTGAGGAATTATAAAAAAAGAGAAAGGCCATATAAAAAAAGAGAAAGGCCAAATAAAAAATGAGAGAAAAAGAGAGAAGGGACAATGTTACTATCCATTTACCACACTTGTGCTTCAAAGTAGCACTGTAATCTTCATGATAGAGAGTCTCTTGTTTTGTCACTTTAATATACTAGTGGGAATTTTTCATTATAGAACTTGGCTTGTATATTCCAACAATGGGCCTCCTCAAGTGCCCTAGGTCTTCGTGAGCAAGCAAGTTGGATGCACACCCACTTAGTTTCTTTTGTTGAGCTTTCATACATTTATAGCTCTAGTGCATCCGTTGCATGGCAATCCCTACTCCTTGCATTAACATCAATCGATGGGCATCTCCATAGCCCATTGATTACCCTCGTTGATGTGAGACTTTCTCCTTTTTTGTCTTCTCCACATAACCCCCCTCATTATATTCTATTCCACCCATAGTGTTATGTCCATGGCTCGCGCTCATATATTGTGTGAAAGTTTATAGGTTTGAGATTAATAAAGTATGAAACAATTGCTTGGCTTGTCATCGGGGTTGTGCATGATGAGAGCATTCTTGTGTGACGAAAATGAAACATGACTAAACTATATGACTTTGTAGGGATGAACTTTCTTTGGCCATGTTATTTTGAGAAGACATAATTCCTTAGTTAGTATGCTTGAAATATTATTACTTTTATGTCAATATGAACTTTTGTCTTGAATCTTTCGGATCTGAATATTCATGCCACAATTAAGAAGAATTACATCAAAATTATGCCAAGTAGCACTCCGCATCAAAAATTATGTTTTTATCATTTACCTACTCGAGGACGAGCGGGAATTAAGCTTGGGGATGCTTGATATGTCTCCAACGTTGTTGGATTTCGAGTTCCGGCAGACCCTTAAGGTTCGAAATCTAGGGTGCGCACGGAGATCTTTCCCCTACCGACTCGCGCTTCTATGGCTCGAAAGAAATCTAGGCCGGAAAGAAGAACACTCAAGGGGCACGAGGTTTATACTGGTTTGAGCCACCGATGTGGTGTAATACCCTACTCCAGTGTGTGGTGTAGTGGATTGCCTCAGGGGCCGATGAAGAACAATACAGGGGAAGAACGGCCTCGCAAGAGGTGTTCTTGAGCTGGTGCGGCGTGTTCTACTCGGTCTGGATCTCTATTTCTCTCTTTCTCTTCTCTCTTCTTTCCCTTCTTTTTGTCCTTTCTCTCTTCTTTTTCTCTTTTCTCTCTTCTTTTTCTGGCCCCCTCTTCCTATGGTGGTTAGTCCTATTTATAGAGGCCCTGGTCCTCTTCCCAAATAATGAGTGGGAAGGGCGCCAACAATTGGCCATTTTGAAGGGGAACATCTAGTACAAGTTATCCTGACCAAAGGTGGTCTTCGGCTGCCAAAAGCACTAGTGATGACACCGTTTTGGGCTCCACGGTGACCTCCGTCCTGCCGCTCTGCTGGTCTTGGTCTCGTTGCACCTGAATGGTAACCTTTGCCCGATGCCTTGGACTGTGCTTGTTCCCTTCGCAGGCCGGCGCCCGCCTGGCGCCCGCCTAGTCTCGATCGTCATGGCTTGCGTCACGGGCTCCTCGCGAGGCACCCCTGCCTTGATCTCTCCACCTCCTTGCGAGCCTGCCTGATGAGGCTGCTCCTGAGGAAGCCTCCTATCGTCCGCCCCGCAAGGCTTGGCCCCTTGCGAGGGTCTTGAGCTTGAGCTGATGAAGCTGGGCCGCACTGGGCCCCCACTCGAGCCACGCCGCAGGCCGCGGGCAGGCAAGTCTGGGGACCCCCGTTCCCAGAACGCCGACAGTAGCCCCCGGGCCCAAGGCGCGCCCGGGCTTGGCTTAGCAGAGAAGCGAAGGGGCAAGCGTGAAGCGCCGCGGGCCCCAATATCCTGCGGCCTTGGGCGCCGCGTGGCGATTGATTGGACGTGGGCGTCTGCGCTTTCCCACGACGCCTCGGCAACTGTGCATCTTACAAAGAGGTTCCCGGGCCAGGTTTACTTGCTTTGTTCTCGTTCGCCTTGCCCCAGATCCCCTTTCTCGCTCTTCTCCTTCCTGCTACCGAAATCCTCCAGATCTGTTTCAATCCTTCCCATCCGGCATGCCATGGCGCCTCGCAAGTCCCCAACCGAGGCCTGGTACTCGCCGGCTCTGGATCCCCCGAACTTGTCGAACAAGAACCTTGCTCTCACGCGCCTGATGACGGTCGGGCAAGGCAGCAAGGGGGCGACTGTGCTCAAGGCCGGCTCCGACCAGCCTGAGGGCAAGGGGAGCACCTTCTATCCGTTCTTTGTAAGCGCCATCATCGCCGGTCTGGTGCCTCCTTTCTCTGAGTTCTTATTTGTTGTTCTCCGCCAATACAACTTGCAAGCTCTGCATCTCCACCCCAACTCTGTTCTTCTCCTGGCGATTTTTGCTTACTATTGTGAGGCTCACGTTGGGGTGAAGCCCTCGGTGTCGTTGTTGTGCCACTATTTTTCCCTCAGGGTTTCTCGTGCCCATGTCTCCGCATGCGCGAGCTTTATCGCATACTCCAACTCCAATGCTATCTCGAAGCCTGGGAAGAGAATCGAAGGCTTCCGGAGCAAGTGGGTCATGGTGGACGTCGGGCGCCTCCACCCTCGACTGGTGTTGCCTACGGGGCAGCCCAAGGCCGTTGACGCGTGGTCCCGCGCGAATCTCGTCGACCCCCGTGCGAAGGCGGTGCTGAAGAGGATGAACGCAGACCTGAGGCCAGGCAACTTGGGGGCGGCGAAGCTGACCGGGGCTACACTCCTGGGGGAGTTCTTGAAGCACCGGGTGGCTCCACTCCAGGAGCACTCGCTCCCATTGTGGAGGCTTGGGGAAGCGGACGCTGCCCTGCGCCTAAGCTCCGAGGCTTTGACCGACGAGGATCTGGTCACGGCCCTCCACTCCTTGGTTGGGGGAGACGTGGCGACCCCGATGGGCGCCCCCGTCCACCTGTTCCTTCGTGACGACTGGGAGCAGGTGGTGAACTCCATGCCCACCTTCAATGGTGAGGGGTTGGTGCCTGTGGAAGCTCCTGAGGATCTGGCGGTGCTGGCGATGGTGGACGTGTCCTCCGGCAGCTCCAGCGGGAGTGAGAGGGAAGAAGAGGCGGAGGAGGAAGAGTCTGACTCTGAGGCGACTGGCAAGGAGTCGGGGGAGTCCTTCCCTCGGTGCAGGTCCCGGGCCCTCCGCTCCATGCCGGACGACGACGAGGCTGGCGCCAGGCAAGGAGGGGAGGACTCTCCCTTAGTCACAAGGAAGGGCAGGTCGGGGCCGGTTCTCCCAGGGTCTACTCTGTTCCCCGGGCGGTCTGAGGCCAGCTCCAGCCCTCCTGACGTGCCTTCTGCTTTTGGGCCTCCCAAGGCTGACCCCAGCTGCAGGCTCTCGGGCTTCAAGTTTGGCCGGAAGTTGCTTGAGTCCGTGAACAACGACCAGTAAGTGCTCGATTCGTGCTTCTCTTGGTATCTGCCGCCGAGGCTTAACGTCTGCATTATTTTGCGAGGCTGGCACCTGCAGCGAAGAGGTTGAGAGGGGCTTCTGCGGCCCTGCTTGGGGCGAGTCCATCTGCCGGGGTGGCGCCTTCATCTACTGGGGAAGGAGACGGCGAGGCTCGCGCCTCCCCTGCCTGATTGTCTTCGCGAGGCCAACTAGGACGCTTCGGCGAGGAGTCAGCCCCCGTGGCCCCGCTGACCCTGGAGGCGGCCGTGATCGATGCTACAGCCGAGGTAGCCAAGGCCCAGGGGGTTCCTTCCTGCCAAGCTGCGATCACGCTGTCGTCCTCTCCGCCCGCTCCACTGGTTCCCGTCTCTTCTGATCCCTCTGCCGCCGTCCTGGACTGGGTCGCCAACGAACTGAGCCAGCTGTGGGAGGATCTTCTGAGCGCGGACCCTCGCCTAGTGGCCGGGCGCCTGGAGCTAGCTTCTGGCTGGGCCTGTTCTGCCGCCTCCGTCTGAGCAGCGCTGAGCCAGGCCATGTCGGCCTCCGATGGGGAGAAGCAGGCTGCCAGCCAAGCCAAGGCCGCTCGCGACGCTGCCCTGGGCGACGCCGCAGCTGCCCAGGGCCGCTGCAAGGCGCTGGAGGCCGAGCTGCAAGGCATGCGCGACGAGCTCGCCAAGGAGGTCCGCGGCCGCTAGGATAAGGAGAAGGAGATGAAGGCTCGGGAGGCTGCCGTCAAGGACCGGGGCGCCAAGCTTGATGACTGTTGTGGCCGGTTGGAGACGCTGGAGCGGTCACTGAAGGCGGAGAGGACCAAGCTAGATGCCAAGGTGAAGGTGCTGGCCGAGGATCGGGTAGCCTTAGCGCAGCTGGAGAAGAAAGCTCGCGCCGCGCTGAAGACGCTTTACGAGGGCGGCTTGGAGGAGCCATTGGCTGGTGCGGAGGACGGCCCCGCCGAGCTGCTTCCCTTCCTGGTCCGTGCGCTTGAAGATGTCGCAGACGGCCTCGGCCCCACGGCCGAGGCCGAGGCGCGTGCCCTGTCTTCTGCAGCGCTGACGCATGTCCTCAGCCACGTCTACCTGCACGACCCCAACGTCGATTTCGACAGCCTGCTGGAACCCGTGAGCGGCGACCTTGCCACCGCTGCCGCTGAGGCCGTGAAAGGCCGAGCCGAGTCTTTGCTGGGGAGGTTCCGCGCCTTCAGTACCTTGCCCGGGCGCGGTGCCGCCAGCTCCGTGGCCTTAGGAGGCGGAGTCGCCCAGCGTGACTCCACCACAGGCGGCGGCGCCACTGGAGAGTGATCCCTTCATGGCTTCTGTCCTATTTTTACTCCTGCAACATGAACCATGCCTCGCGGAGGTGTTTAAACTTGAGTTTCGCATCATGAAACAATCTATGGCTTGTAATATTTGCTTTAAATTCCCTGGAATTTGCATTTTTTCCCCTCCTATTTGCTTGTGCTCTACGGCGACAGGGCCCGGCCCCGCGCATACCTCAACCGCCATTAGCCTCGACTAGAAACTAGGACGGGACTAAGGAGTGAGGGGCTACGTGGCAAGTTAGGCTCCTGAGTCGCGATGCTCAGGAGTCCCCCTTGACGCGCGAGCAACAAGTAGGGAAGGGGGAGCAAAGGTGTGGATTGGTCGTTCTGCATCGGCAGGGCCCCGCCTCGCGCATACCTCAACCGCCGTTAGCCCTGACCGGAAACCAGGACGGGACTAAGGAGTGAGGGGCTATGTGGAAAGTTAGGCTCCTGAGTCGCGATGCTCAGGAGTCCCCCTTGACGTTCAAACGGGTTTTCATAACTTGGCTTTGCTCGGGGAGGGGCACGCGACGACCAGGTCCAAGGGACCTGGCTGGGTGGCGTGCGCTCGGGCATGGCCCGGGCGTAGCCCCCGTATCCAGCCCCCTCACGTGGCACTCCCGAGGGGAGGCGTTGCGATGGTGCCAGACACTGAGCTCCGGGATCCCTGAGGTTGGTACGGCCGTGGGCCGTCCTCAGTTGTTTATCACCAGCACGGAGCATAGCGCTTCCGTATGTACGGGCATAGCCACTCCTCGGTAGTGTTGTCAGCCAGCGTCGGAGCATGGATCTTCCACTGGTATGTGGGAGGGGGGCTCCCCTCCGGGAGGAGCCCCCGGGGCGTGTACAACCCCGCCCTAACACGTGGCCGGCACGCTAGGGCTAGGAGAGGTGTATCTGAGCACTCGTGAGCCAGCGCGGGACTCACGAGGCCCTACCTCGAGGCAGGTTGCGCTTGGCTCTGGGCCTTTATCAATGGTTTGTTCCTATAGGGTGGTTAGAATGCAAATGCTCTACGTCCTCAGGTCCCGGCCCTCGAGCAAGCTCAGCCGCCGCTGGTATGATAGGTCACGATGCCGTGGGTCAAGGCTAGGGGGTGAGGGCTGGAAAGCCAGTAGGAGCCCATGAGTCGCGATGCTCAGGTACCCCCCTTTTAACGTGCAAGTGCTTTGCATGAGAGCGGAGAAGTCCATGATAAGTAGTAGATGACGATCATGGGAACCAGATTAAGCGCGGAGGAGCAAATTCATTTCAAGTAGATGCGGGAAAAGCAAATGCCACTGGGCCAGGCCCGAGCACCTTGGGGATGATGCAGCCCGAGGGGCGCCCCCAACAAGGTAGGTAAAGAGCGTAAGAAAAATGGATACATGCCGCAGGGACGGACCCACACGACCTGGGAACGACGTGGCCCTGTGGGCTCTCCCAGCTAAAAATGGAACTTGAAAGATGTCACCTGATGCCGTTGAAGATGAAGTGATGCCGAAGAAGTGGGCGACGCGCAGTGAACACATCGACCCTCACGAGCCCCCAGGCCCAGGAGCCTCGGGAGGCTCCGGGGGCACAGGTAGGTCTTCGAGGGCCATCTCCACCTCTGCCAGGACCGCACAATGCCTGACCTCCTGAGCCTCCAGGATGCTCCTCAGTAGGCGCTGATGAGCGGCGACCGCGTTCGGCGGGCCGAAAGGCATGCGAACGTAGCTGTGAGGTGGACCCTCGCAACGCCCCACGCATGAAGGCCAGAGGCGCTCCTAAGATGTGGCTCGGTTGAGCCCTGGCGCGTCGATGCAGACACACAGCCCACCATCCTCGCCTGGATGTGGGGCCACGACGGGCAAACAGCGGCTGCCGTGCATGACTCTCGACTCCTGTAGCTCCTGGGTGTTTCTTGCGATGAACTCCTGAGGGTTTGGTCTTCCTTGCCTCATACCTTCCTGAGGGAAACATGCCTGGAAGCACCCCTCCAAGTGGTGCCCGAGCGCCTCCCTCGTAACCTTGGCAAAGTCGGTGGCTCTCCAGGAAAGAGTCCCCGAGCCCTGCCTGAGGAGGGCGACGGGCGCACTTTCCTATGCGACAGAGGGTGGCGCTCCATGAACGGGCACGAATCCTGATGCAACGCCTCCGGAGGCGCCTGCCTCCTTATGGCTTGGTCCAGGCGAAGCCTTCTTCTTCTTAAGGGTCACCTCGGGAAGTCTTCCACTCCTGTGATCTGGGTCTTCGATTGTTGCGGCTTGGAACGCACGCTCAAGTGAACACACCGCGTGCCTTTCCTCACAGGGTACGGTGATGACTCCACCGCTTCTTGGCATCTTGAGGACATTGTAGCCATGGTGAGTCACTGCCATGAACTTGGCTAGGGCTGGGTACCCGAGGATGGCGTTGTATGGCAGGCGAATGTGGGCGACGTCGAAGTTGATGAGCTCGGTGTGGTAGTTGTTGCGCTCCCCGAAGGTGACTGGCAGGCGAACTTGCCCTATCGGAATAGTGGAACCATCAGTGACTCCTGAGAAAGACTTGGTCGGCTGGAGCTGATCATACGGCACTTGGATATTGTCGAACGTCTCAACAGACAGGACGTTGAGTCCTGCTCCGCCATCAACGAGGGTCCTGGTGACCTGCACATTGCTGATGACTGGGGAGCAAAGCATCGGGAGGACTCCGGCCGTTGCCGCGCACTTGAGCTGATCCGCTGAGTTGAACGTGATGGCGCACGCAGACCACCTGAGAGGGCGCGTGGCCTCAAGCTTGGGGAGAACTGCATTCACCTCGCGAGCAAACTGCTTGAAGATGCGCTGTGATGCTGGGGCATAGGCGCCACCCAAGATGCAAGCGATTGCGCGTGGCTCCTAGAAGCCCCCAGCCCCCTCGCCTTGATGTTGGTCTTCGTTCCTTCTTGGTGGTGGCGGTAGAGGAGGGAGGCCTGCGTTGCCGTGCGGGCGATCCTCACGAGGCTGATCCCTCCAGCCTCCCTCACGAGGCTGGTCCTGTCAGCGATCCTCGTGAGGTCGGTCACGCCACCCTTGGCGAGGGCCACGGTCTTCCCATTGTCCTCCACCTCTTCCTCCTCCTCGGCCATAGCCCCTGTCGTTGCGCTCGGGGCGTCGGCCGATACGCCCATCTCACACGGCCCTGAGCTCTTGGCATTCGTTGGTGTTGTGGGTGTGGAGGTCATGGTACACGCAGTATCGGCTGCCCTTGGATGACTCAGGCTGATCCCTGCCTCGCTTGGTGTCTGGTTCCGCTGCGAGCACGGCAGCTCCCTTACGCTTCACGTCCTTGGCCTTGGGATTTTTCTCTTCTGGGTCGGCAGCCGGGAGCTCGAGGAGGGAGAGGCGCCCTTCCTCAGCCCTGGCTCACTTGGTCGCCAAGTTGAACAACTCCAGGGATGTGCACAGGTCTTCATGGATTGCCAGCTCCTCCTTCATCTTGATGTCGCGCACGCCATCGGAGAAGGCTGAGATAATGGCTTCCTCAGTCACCCTGGGGATCTTGAGGCAAGCGTTGTTGAAGCAATGGGTGTATTTCTGCAGGGTTTCCCCTGGCTGTTGCTTGATTCGGTGCAGGTCGCTTATGGCCGGGGGCCGGTCGCGAGTGCCCTGGAAGTTGGTGATGAAGCGAGTGCACATCTCGTCCCAGGAGGAGATCGTGATGGGAGCCAGGTTCAGGAGCCAGGTGCGGGCGCCATCCTTGAGCGCCATGGGAAACCAGATCGCCATGAGCTTTTCGTCTCCGTTGGCCGCTTTGATGCCCAGCTCGTAGAGCTGCAGGAATTCCGCGGGGTCCGCCGTGCCATTATAGCGGGGGGGCAGATCAGGCTCGAACTTGCCTGGCCATGTGACGCCGCGTAGCTCGGGTGTGAAGGTGCGGCAGTCTGCCGTGGCCACCGGCGCCCTTTTTCTGGCGCTGGGCCTGCTCCTGGTGATTACCACGCGCCGCCGCTTGGAGCAGCGAGTGGTCTCGGCGTGGAGGCGCAGGGACGCGATCTTGGCGCGCCGGTGCTGGGAGCGCGCGAGCACCTTCTTGGGGACGAGGGATCTCTTGGCAGCTCCCTTCTTGTCGTGCCGGCGCCGGACATGGAGGGTCTCGCCCTGGGGCTGCGCGCCTTGGAGCCAGGATGCCTTCTTGGGGAGGAGGTGGCGGAGGCGCCTCCTGATCCTCGCCCCCTGCGTGGAATGGAGGGCGAGGCAGCGAGAGGGACGACAAGGGAGAGCCCCCTGCGGCGCTGATGATCTCGGTGATGCGGGCGAGCCAGTCCTCGTAGAGGTCGTCGACGGGGCGGTAGTGCAGGAGCTCTCTTGCCAGGAGCAGCGCGGTGTGCGCGTCTGTGGGGGCGCGACGGGCATGGGACGATGAACCGGATGGAGTCAGTGACGGGGTTGCGGTACGGCCCTCCCGTCGCACCGAAGGATGCTGGGACGAGGCCTGCTGCTCGTTCCCCGCCGGGCCGGTGGCGGCGTTGGCGGCAGGCGACGGGGAACGACGAGGGTGTCCACCGACGGGCGCCGTCTGGGCGACGCGGGTGGCCAGAGAAGCCCGGCGCTCGGCGCGAGCCCGACGAGCGTCAGCCATGGACATGACGGAAGATCACACGCGAACAGCGGAAGAAAGATTCCGGCGCACCCCTACCTGGTGCGCCAAATGTCAGATTTCGGGTTTCGACAGACCCTTAAGGTTCGAACTCTGGGGTGCGCACGGAGTTCTTTCCCCTACCGACTCGCGCTTCTATGGCTCGCAAGAAATATAGGCCGGAAAGAAGAACACTCAAGGGACACGAGGTTTATACTGGTTCGGGCCACCGATGTGGTGTAATACCCTACTCTAGTGTGTGGTGTAGTGGATTGCCTTAGGGGCCGATGAAGAACAATACAGGGGAAGAACGGCCTCGCGAGAGGTGTTCTTCAGCTGGTGCGGTGTGTTCTACTCGGTCTGGATCTCTCTTTCTCTTCTCTCTTCTCTCCTTTCTCTCTTCTTTTTCTCTTTTCTCTCTTCTTTTTCTCGCCCCCTCTTCCTATGGTGGTTAGTCCTATTTATAGAGGCCCTGGTCCTCTTCCCAAATAATGAGCGGGAAGGGCGCCAACAATTGGCCATTTTGAAGGGGAACATCTAGTACAAGTTATCCTGACCAAAGGTGGTCTTCGGCTGCCAAAAGCACTAGTGATGACACCATTTTGGGCTCCACGGTGACCTCCGTCCTGCCGCGCTCCTGGTCTTGGTCTCGTTGCACCGGAATGGTAACCTTTGCCCAATGCCTTGGACTGTGCTTGTTCCCTTTGCACCGAAGGGGAAACAAGGACACTGCGCAGGCCGGCGCCCGCCTGGCGCCAGTCCAATCTCGATCGTCATGGCTTGCGTCACGGGCTCCTCGCGAGGCACCCCTGCCTTGATCTCTCCGCCTCCTCGCAAGCCTGCCTGATGAGGCTGCTCCTGAGGAAGCCTCCTGTCGTCTCTCCCGCAAGGCTTGGCCCCTTGCGAGGGTCTTGAGCTTGAGTTGATGAAGCTGGGCCGCACTGGGCCCCCACTCGAGCCACGCCGCAGGCTGCGGGCAGGCAAGTTTGGGGACCCCCGTTCCCAGAACACCGACAAATGTATCTATAATTTATGAATTGCTCCATGCTATATTATCTACTGTTTTGGACATTATTGGGCTTTATTATCCACTTTTATATTATTTTTGGGACTAACCTATTAACCGGAGGCCCTGCATAGAATTGTTGTTTTTTGCCTATTTTAGGGTTTCGAAGAAAAGGAATATCAAACGTAGTCCAAATGGAATGAAACCTTCGGGAACGTGATTTTCTCAACGAACAAGACCTAGGAGACTTGGACCCTACGTCAAGACACAAAAGAGGAGGCCACGAGGTAGCGGGCGCGCCTCCCCCCCAGGCACGCGCTCCACCCTCATGGGCCCCCTGTTGCTCCACTGACGTACTCCTTCCTCCTATATATACCTACGTACCCCGAAACGATCAGATACAGAGCCAAAACCCTAATTCCACCGCTGCAACTTTCTGTATCCACGAGATCCCATCTTGGGGCATGTTTCGGAGCTCCGCCGGAGGGGGCATTGATCATGAAGGGCTTCTACATCAACACCATATCCCCTCCGATGAAGTGTGAGTAGTTTACCTCAGTCCTACGGGTCCATAGTTATTAGCTACATGGCTTCTTATCTCATTTGGATCTCAATACAATGTTCTCCCCCTCTCTTGTCGAGATCTATGCGATGTAATCTTCTTTTTGCAGTGTGTTTGTTGAGAATGATGAATTGTGGGTTTATGATCAAGTCTATCTATGAACAATATTTGAATCTTCTCTGAATTATTTATGTATGATTGGTTATCTTTGCAAGTCTCTTCGAATTATCAGTTTGGTTGGCCTACTAGATTGATCTTTCTTGCAATGGGAGAAGTGCTTAGCTTTGGGCTCAATCTTGGGGTGTCCTTTCCCAATGACAGTAGGGGCAGCAAGGCATGTATTGTATTGTTG
Source organism: Triticum dicoccoides (assembly GCF_002162155.2). Classification (NCBI taxonomy): domain Eukaryota; kingdom Viridiplantae; phylum Streptophyta; class Magnoliopsida; order Poales; family Poaceae; genus Triticum; species Triticum dicoccoides. Next base: position 282,501,885 of record NC_041380.1, on the reverse strand, counting down.
CCATCGAGGATAACAAGATGGGGTTTTCATCATATTGCATGAGTTTATCCCTCTACATCATGTCATCTTGCTTAAGGCGTTACTCTGTTTTCATTAACTTAATACTCTAGATGCATGCTGGATAGCGGTCGATGAGTGGAGTAATAGTAATAGATGCAGGCAGGAGTCGGTCTACTTGTCACGGGCGTGATGCCTATATACATGATCATACCTAAATATTCTCATAACTATGCTCAATTCTGTCAATTTCTCAACAGTAATTTGTTCACCCACCGTAGAATATTTATGCTCTCGAGAGAAGCCACTAGTGAAACCTATGGCCCCCGGGTCTATCTTCATCATATTAATCAACCAATACTTAGTTATTTCCTTTTGCGTTACTTTGCTTTTATTTTACTTTGCATCTTTATCATAAAAATACCAAAAATATTATCTTATCATATCTATCAGATCTCACTCTCGTAAGTGGCCGTGTAGGGATTGACAACCCCTTAACGCGTTGGTTGTGAGGATTTATTTGTTTTGTGCAGGTACGAGGGACTCGTGCGTAGCCTCCTACTGGATTGATACCTTGGTTCTCAAAAACTGAGGGAAATGCTTATGCTACTTTGCTGCATCATCCCTTCCTCTTCGGGGAAAACCAACGTAGTGCTCAAGAGGTAGCAAGCGCGAAGTGACTTGTTCTCCTTTTGAAGATCTTCATGAGACGCTCCCAGGTTCTCAAGTTCTTGCTTCCTTTGAAGATAATCATGGGAAAGCTTCTCATGAGTAGCTGAGAGTGTTTCATTATGACTTTCAAGTTGTTCGTACTTAACGTGAAGATTTTTAATGTCTTAAATTAAGGACTGAGTTCGAGTCATTTCCGCGTCCAACAGGTCATCACTTTTGTCTAGCAACTATTGAATATGTTCCATAGCATTTTGTTGTTCCGTTGCAATTTTAGCAAGTGTTTTGTAGCTAGGTTCAGATTCACATTCAGAGTCATCTTCACTAGATGTTTGAAAGTAAGCATGGCGTGAGTTGACCTTGGCACCACGTGCCATGAAGCAGTGGGTAGGAGCAGAGTCATCCTCATCATCAGCATCAGCGTCGGTGATGAGGCCATTGTCTTCATGTTGAAGATGGACTTGGCGACATAAGCTGAAGCTAGAGCCAGGCTTGCCATGCGTGAATCAGACTCCTCCGGACTCCACCTCCGCCTCCTCAGAAGCAGACTTCTCCTCTGAATCCATCTCCTTGCTAACAAACACACGAGCCTTGCTTAATGAGCTCTTCTTGTGTGATGAAGACTTTGATGAAGACTTTGAGGAGTTCTTCTTCTTCTTGTCATCAGAATCATATTCCTTGCTCTTCTTCTTCTTCTTCTTGGTCTCATTGTCACACTGAGGACACTCAGAGATGCAGTGACCAGGTTTCTTGCATTTGTGGCATGTTCTCTTCTTGTGGTCACAAGTGGAAGCTTCGTCTTTTCTTAAGCTGGATCTTGAAGACTTTCTGAAACCTTTCTTTTTGGAGAACTTTTGGAACTTCTTCACGAGCATAGCTAGCTCCTTTCCAATGTCTTCAAAGCCCGATTCTTCTTGATATGAGGACACAACATTTGCCTTCAAAGCCCGATTTCGGCCATAGGTTGGGCAATAGATATCTCTCTTCTTAGATAACTGGAACTCATGTGTGTTGAGCCTCTCAAGTATGTCAGACGGATCGAGATCTTTGAAGTCAGGACATTGTAGAATCATCAGGGCCAGGGTGTCGAATGAGCTGTCAAGTGATCTCAGGAGCTTCTTGACGACTTCGTGCTTGGTGATCTCAGTGGCGCCAAGTGCTCGAAGCTCATTTGTGATATCAGTGAGGCGATCAAATGTGAGTTGGACATTCTCATTGTCATTTCTCTTGAAGCAGTTGAAGAGGTTGTGAAGAACATCAATCCTTGAATCTCTCTGAGTTGAGATGCCTTCGTTGACCTTGGAGAGCTAGTCCTAGACCAGCTTTGCAGTTTCTAGTGCACTCACATGACCGTACTGTCCTTTGGTCAGATAACCATAGATGATGTTTTTGGCAGTCGAATCCAGTTGAGTGAACCTCTTGACATCAGCAGCAGTGACACCTTCACCGACCTTGGGAACGCCATTCTTGACGACATACCAGAGGTCGACATCGATGGCTTCAAGATGCATGCGCATCTTATTCTTCCAGTAGGGGTAATCGGTGCCATCAAAGACTGGGCATGCAATGGAGACCTTGATTATCCCTGCAGTCGACGTAGCTAAAACTCTACGTGGTTAAACTGAATCACACAGAACTAGGGAGCACCTTGCTTTGATACCAATTGAAAGTGCTAGTTATCAACTAGAGGGGGGTGAATAGGCGATTTTTATGAAAGCCTTCAAAACACAAGGTCTTTGAAGACAATCAGTAGAAATGAACCTATTGATATGCAGCGGAAGGAAGACTACACTAGACAAGCCATAGTCAATTAAGCAATGAAATCAAAGCATGAAGACTATCAGCGGCTAGGTAGTATGGATCGGGATGGAAGATAGTATGAAGCCAAACAGTAAACAGTCTTCACTCAATGAAGTCAATCAGATCAGACAAGCAGGCAATGACTTCACGAAGACAAACTGTAAAGTAAAGGGAAGTGGGAGATGGAACGAGTTGCTTGGTGAAGACAGGGATTTGGTAGACCAGTTCCAGTTGCTGTGACAACTGTACGTCTGGTTACGGAGGCTGAGATTTAACTCAAAAGACTGCGTCTTCACCTTATTCCCCTTGAGCTAAGGACACCCAGTCCTCGCCTAATCACTCTGGTAAGTCTTCAAGGTAGACTTCCAAACCTTCACAGACTTTGTTCACTGACGATCCACAATTCCTCTTGGATGCTCAGAACGCGATGCCTAACCGGCTAGATTATTCACAGTCCTCAAGTGTAACAAGTCTTAAGGTCATGTGGACATAAAGACTTCAGTGATGCCTAACACTCTTTGGCTCTGGGTGTTTTGGTCTTTGTCCTCGCAAGGATCTCACTCACTGAAATGCTTCAGAGGTGGGTTGCTCTCAAACGACAAATGACGTGTACTAACTCTGAGCAGCCACAAATTTATGGTGTAGGGGGTGGGCTATTTATATCCACGAGGAAACCCGACCTGATTTTTCCAAAATGACTCAGGGTCACTAAGGAACTGACACGTGTCCAACAGACAGATTTCAAACACATGCGATAGCTTGACCTGGGCTAAAAGTAAAGCTGACTCATCCAGCTCTGGATAAGATTTGCTCTCATTGTCTTTGCTCGAAGACATAGGATTTTGGTTGAGCATCACTTTAGTCACTCTGACTTTGTTCACTTGTACCCCACTTAACAGTACGGTGGTTCCTATGACTCAACAAAGAAGAAAAGTAAACTACGAAACAACTATGTCTTCGCACTCCATAGTCTTCACATGAATATCTTCTCATGTCATAATCTTCACTGTGAATGTCTTCACAAACCACCATTGTCTTCAATGTCTTCGCTCATTTTTAGGGGTCATCTCTGGTAGGTAAACCGAATCAATAAGGGGTTACTACCTGTGTTATCCTGCAATTCTCACAAACACATTAGTCCCTCAACCAAGTTTGTCGTCAATACTCCAAAACCAACTAGGGATGGCACTAGATGCACTTACAAGTTTCTCTATCATACCCGAAGGAATCTCATAATAAATATTTTCAGTAGGTGTTGTAGGTTGAGGAGCAACTCTTTGTTCTTACAGTCGAGATGAAGATACCCCGAAAAAACCCTCAAAGGATTGTTTTCCATAGTAACAAGTGATAGTGAATTTCAGCACGTAATATAAATGTTTCCTTACAAAATTCCACTCACCAAAGGCGCTTCAGTTCCCGTCAACAGTGCCAGAAAAGAGTATTAATGACCCACAAGTATAGGGGATCAATCAGTCATTTTGATAAGTCATAGTGTCAAACCCAACAAGGAGCAGTAGGAAATGACAAGCGGTTTTCACCAAGGTATTTTCTGCAGGCACTGAAATTGTCGATAACAGATAGTTTGATAGCAAGGCAATTTGTAATGAGCAAATAATAGTAACAGTAGCAAAGATTCAGCAAGGTAGCCCAATCCTTTTTGTAGCAAATGATAGGCCGGAACAGTCTCTTATAATAAGCAAAGTGTTCTTGAGGACACATGGGAATTTCATCTAGTCACTTTTTTCATCATGTTTGTTTGGTTCGTGCTCGCTACTTTGATAATTTGATATGTGGGTGGACCAGTGCTAGGGTGGTGTTCTTATTTCAAAAATCCTCCCACTTATGATTACCCCCTCTCGCAAGCATCCGCAACTACAAAAGAAGAATTAAGATTAATCTAACCATAGCATGAAACATATGGATCCAAATCAGCACCTTACAGAATAGCGCATAAACTAGGGTTTAAGCTTCTGCCACTCTAGCAACCCATCATCTAATAACTACTCCACAATGCTTTCCCTTAGGCCCAAAGATTGTGAAGTGTCAAGTAGTCGACATTCACATAACACCACTAAGGGAAACAACAACATACATATCATCAAAATATAAAACGAATATTTTCGGCGTTCTGGGAACGGGGGTCCCCAGACTTGCCTGCATGCGTCCCATGGCGTGGCTTTGTTAGCAGGCCTGTACGGCCCATCGTCATCAATAAGGAATCAAGACCCCTGCGAGGGGCCAAGCCTCGCAAGGCGGACGACACAAGACCTCCTCGGGAGCGGCCTCGCCATGCTGGCTCGTGAGGGGCGGAGAGTTCAAGGTCGGGTAAACCTCGCGAGGTTTCCGTGACGTAAGCCATGACAATGGAGACCAGGCGGGCGCCAGCGTGCAGCGTCCTTGTTTCCTCTTTGGTGCTAAGGGGGCAAGCGCAGGCGCGGAGTACCGAGGCATCAAGCAAAGGTTTCCATATTGGTGCAATGGGACCAAGACCAGAAGGACGGCAAGACGGAGGTCACCATGGAGCCCAGGACGGCGTCACCACCAGAACCTTTGGCAGGCGAAAACCACCTTTTGTCAGGATAGCTTGTACTAGTTGTCCCCTTTCGAATTTGCCGTTGTTGGCTCCCTTCCCGCTCAATATTTGGGGAGAGGACCAGGGCCTCTATAAATAGGACTAGCCACCACCATAGGGGAGAGGACAGATCATCAAGGTCATCCCCAGCCACACAAGTGCACCAAGCACAAGAACACCTCAACCTGAGGAGGCTGTTCTTCCCCTTGTATTGTTCATCCTCAGCCCAAGAGGCAATCCACCACCACCACACTGGAGTAGGGTATTACACCACAACGGTGGCCCGAACTAGTACAAATCTTGTGTCCTTTGTGTTGCGAGTTCGTCGAGTTAGTTCGTGAGATCTAGGCTAAGTTAGCACGCAGATCAATAGGGGGGAGATCTTCGTGCGCACCCCAGTGTTCGAACCTTAAGGGTTTTGCCAGAACCCGAGATCCGACATTTAGCGCGCTAGGTAGGGGTGCGCCGGAGTCTCCCTTCCGTCGGCTCGCGCTCCACCGTCTTCACGCCCGCTCCCCATGGCGGACGCCCCTCTAGCTGGATCTACTGGTGCGCACGGCAGCGCTCGGGGGCTCCGAGCCCTCGCCACCGCCTTGCGGCGGGTGCAGTGGCCACCCAAGTTCAAGCTGGAGATGCCGCCATGCTACGACGGCACGGCGGACCCATCGGCTTTCCTGATGGCATACGAGGAGGCCGTCCTGGAAGCCGATGGCAATGACAAGGTCATGTCCAATTTGTTCCCAATGGCCCTTGCGGGCGCGCCATGCGCCTGGCTCCTCCACTTGCCGGAGTCTTCTGTCGCCACCTAGGAGGAGCTGCGCGGGCTCTTTGTCAAACGCTTCGGGGAACTGGCAGCCCCCGTCGTCGCAGCCCTTCTTGGCGGTTCGCAAGCACCACCCTCAGATCGGCACATCAGGTCGTACCTTCGCCAAATCGGTGTTGCTTCCAAGCGCCCGGGGGCTCCGCCTGGCTGGGCCATGCTTGAGGCCAACCTCACCTTCAACTCGGAGGACCATCCCGCATCCACCGTCGGTTCGAGTGCGCTCCCTATGTTGTGCGCACCCACCATCTTCCATGTATCCATCACCAAGATGCTCGTCGACGGCGGCGCCGGCCTCAATGTGCTCTCTGTCGAGTCCTTCAGCCTCCTTCACGTACCGTTTGAGCGACTCCGCCCCAGCAAGCCCTTCTCGGGAGTTGGCGGGGGCCCCTCCGGCTCCCTGGGGCAGATCCGCCTCCCCGTGATCTTTGGCACGCATGACAACTACCGCACCGAGCTCATCGACTTCGACATCGCCCGCATTGGCCTTCCATACAACACCATCCTCGGGTACCCAACTTTGGCCCAGTTCATGGCAGCAACCCATCCCACTTACAATCTCATGAAGATGCCGGGGAGCCAGTGCGTCCTCACCATCAAGGGGGCGCCAAGGAGGCCCTGACGGTGCTCAAGCTCGCCCTCAAGGCCGCCGCGGTAGCGCGACCCACCTACGTGGATACTTCCAAGGCCAAGGGAGCCGTACCAACCAAGAAGAAGCAGTTCTTCACTCAGGCAAAGGCAGTGACCAAGCAAGTGTTGGTCGAGGGGGACGGGTCCTCAGGGGCAACATTTACCATAGGCGCCAACCTCGAGCCCGCTCAGGAGGAGGCGCTAGTGAAGTTTTTGCATGCAAACAAGGAAGTGTTCGCCTGGGAGCCCGATCAGCTGGTAGGGGTCCCAAGAGAGGTAATAGAGCACCACCTGAAGGTGTGCCCCAACGTACGCCATGTGAAGCATAAGGCAAGGCGGCAGTCCACAGAGAAGCAAGCTTTCATCGTCTAAGAAACTCGCAAGTTGGAGGCTGCAGGTGTCATTCGCGAGGTTCATTACCCCGAGTGGCTGGCGAACCCCGTCGTCGTCCCCAAGAAAGGCGGGAAGGAGCAGACGTGCGTCGACTTCACCAACCTCAACAAGGCCTGCCCCCAAGATCCGTTCCCTCTTCCGCGCATCGACCGGATCGTCGACTCCACCGCCGAGTGCGATTTGCTATGCTTCCTGGATGCGTTCTCAGGATATCACCAGATCAAGATGGCGGTAGAAGATGTGGAGAAGACGGCATTCCTGACCCCGTGTGGGGTGTACTGCTACACATGCATGCCGTTCGGACTGCGCAACATGGGCGCAACCTTCCAGCGACTCATGCACATCGCCTTAGGGCGGCAACTCGGTAGAAACGTTGAAGCTTATGTCGATGACATCATGGTGAAGTCTCGGGAGGCGGAGACCTTGATACGACACCTAGAGGAGACCTTTGAAAGCCTTCACCAGGTGGACTTGCGGCTCAATCCGGAGAAATGCATGTTTGGCATCCCTTCCGGCAAGCTGCTTGGTTTCTTGGTGTCCCACAGGGGGATCGAGGCCAACCCAAAAAAGGTGAAGGCCATTGAAGACATGAGTCCACCACAGACCCTCAAGGAAATGCAGAAGTTGGTTGGTCGGGTGACTGCATTAGGGCGCTTCATCTCGAAGCTGGGAGAGCGCGCCCTACCCTTCTTCAAGCTGATGAAAAAGAAGGGCCCATTCGAGTGGACCCCAGAGGCTAACCAAGCTTTCCAAGACCTCAAGAGATACCTGACCAGCCCTCCAGTAATGGTGGCGCCACGACCTCACGAGCCACTAGTGCTCTACCTGGCTACCACTCCGTACTCTGCCAGCGCGGCCCTGGTGGCAGTTTGGGAAGAACACCAAGCCAAGGGCGCATCGCACCGTGCCACGCCTCCAGCGAAGACGATGAAAGACCAGAAGGGCGTCGCAGGGGCCGAAGCGGTAGCGGCAGAGGGTCAGGCTCGGCTGAACGATGCCCTCGAACCCATGAAGACTTCAGCAAGCGACCAAGCATCGGGGGCTCTACCCCCTCAGGAGACTCCTCAGCTCTCAGAAGACGCAAACCTCATCAGCACACCAACCCTCGTCGAGCACCCGGTATACTTCGTTAGCACGGTGTTGAGGGATGCACGAGCAAGATACCCCATGCCTCGGAAGCTCCTACTCTCACTCCTAGTTGCCTCACGAAAGCTACGGCACTACTTCCAGGGCCACCCCATCAAGGTCGTCTCAGCTTACCCACTGGAGAGAGTTCTCAGGAGCCCCAACTCTGCCAGAAGAGTCGTTGAATGGAACATCAGTTGCAAGCATTCCAGCTGGAGTTCAGTACCACCAGGGTCATGAAGGGGGCTTATATTTCTCAATATAAATTGTGGAAATGACAATTTACAATAGGCATTATGTGAGGACATTTATGAATCTTGTCTTTGATAGTACCAAAGTGAATGATTTGTCTTTATCACACTAACCTATCTCACGAAGTTCCATTAAGTTTTGTGTGATTGAAGTTTTCAAGTTTTAGGTGATATGTCGATATGAGAAGAATAAGGAGTGGCAAGAACCTAAGCTTGGGGATGCCCAAGGCACCCCAAGGTAATATTCAAGGATGTCCCAAGCAACTAAGCTTGGGGATGCCCCGGAAGGCATCCCCTCTTTTGTCTCCAACATTATCGGTAACCTCACATGGAGCTATGTTTTTATTCGTTACATGATATGTGTTTTGCTTGGAGCATCATTTTATTTTATTTGTATTTGCTTTCTATAGAATAATGTTCTACATCTTTCATTTAAATAAAATGTCAAGGATAGCCTTTACCAAGCTTATTTTGCAAGTCTATATGTTGCTGCTTTGAAAACAGAAAGTTTTCTATCATTGTCTGAATTGTTAAAAATGTCAGTAAGTGATAAAATCTTGATATTTTTACACAGTGAGCTATGACAAATTTTCTATAGTGTGGTAATTTCTCAGAATTTTTGGAGTTATGGAAGTATGAATCTTCTTGCATTCTTTACAGACTATACTGTTTTGACAGATTGTTGTTATGTTTAATGATTCTATTTGAGGATAGGACTATTAAACATGCAAAGGTATTTAGTATGCAATGTTAAATAATAATTTAGTGATTTGCTACAGTAGAGAATGATAAGGTTTTTGCATTGATTTATACTAACTAATCTCATGAGTTCTTGTTGAGTTTTGTGTGGATGATGTTTTTAATATTTCGGGAAACCATGATATAAAAGGAATTAAGGAGACACAAAATCTCAAGTTTAGGGATGCCCAAGACATTCAAAGATAATATTTCAAGAAGTCTCAAGCATCTAAGCTTTGGGGATGCCCCGGTAGAGATCCCACCTTTCTTCATAAAAAATTATCGGTTAGTATTGGTCATACAAGAAATTCATGAATGATTAGTATAAGGAAGAGAACTTTCACATACAAATATATTATGTTGGACATCTTCTATAATTGTGAATACCCATTAATTATTTTCAAACTTGAGCAAATTAGTTGAAGTTGGACAAGGAAGACAACGCAATGAGTTATGGTTTTGTATATTTGCATAGAAGTTATATTGTCATGGATCCTCCAACATGTGGTGTTTGCCTAGGATCTTTTGTTAGCCAAAAATTCGTACTAAGTAGAGATACTACTTGTGCATCCAAAAACCCTTAAACCAAGTTTCTTGCCATGAGTGTCCACCATACCCACCTATGGATTGAATAAGATCCTTCAAGTAAGTTTCCATCGGTGCATAAAGCAATAAAAATTGCTCCTAAATATGTTTGATCTGTAAGGGAAAATTGAGCGTTGTACGAACTTGTGATGGCAAAGTAATGAAAGTGATGGACTGCATAATAAAGGCTTCTATTATAAGGGGCAATATAATGTGATGTTCCTTTGCAATAGGAGGTTGGGCATCCAAATAAAAAGCGCATGACAAACTCTCCTTCCCTCTACGAAGGGCCTATCTTTTACTTTTCAGTATTTACTTTTATGCAAGAGCCAATAGTATGCATTCTCATTTCAACCTCAACTATTCTCTGGTTGGCAAGCATCATGTGGTGGGGAAATATCTAGGCACATATGACCAGTCAAATATATTTGATCATGAATTATTATTGTCGACAATTATCACTATGATAAATGAGTTGGGAGGCGAAACATTAAGCCCCTATCTTTCTCTGTGTTCGATGGATGCCATTTGTTCTAAGAATATGCTTTGAGTACTAGCAATCATAGAAGACTATATGATGATTGAGTATGTGGAGCTCTTACTTAGACTCTGTTGAATAAGTTGAATTGCAATTGTTTGGTGACTAAGAATATAGGTTGTTGAGTTTCAAGAGAATTCATTGTTTGAACCTTAACATGTGAATTGGTTGCTACTTTAACATGATGATTTTTATGAGAAACAATTGTTGTTATGATGCTAGGAAAAGTGATTGAAATTATCATTAATCAAACTTATGCACTTTGCTAGCATTCACACTTCATAAATTATTTCTTTTATCATTTACCTACTCAAGGACGAGTGGGAATTAAGCTTGGGGTTGTCGATACGTCTCCAACGTATCTATAACTTATGAAGTATTCATGTTGTTATATTATCATTCTTGGATGTTTTACAATGATTTTATAGCAACTTTATATCATTTTTGGGACAACCTATTGACATAGTGCCCAGTGCCGGTTGTTTTTTGCTTGTTTTTTACTTCGCAGAAAATCAATACCAAACAAAGTCCAAACGCAATGAAACTTTTTAGAGTTTTTTTTGGACCAGAAGACATCAAGTGGGCCAGAGAAGTACCACAGGGGGGCTCCGAGGGGAGCACAACCCACCAGGGCGCACCTGGGGGCCCAGGCACGCCTAGGTGGGTTTTGCCCACCTCGGTGGCCTCCCGCACCGCCTCTTCGCCCTATAAATTCCCACATATTCCAAAAACCCTAGGGGAGTCGATAGATCAGAAGTTTCGCCGCTGCAAGCCACTGTAGCCACGAAAAACCAATCTAGACCCTGTCCCGGCACTCCACGGGAGGGGGAATCATCACCGGAGGCCATCTTCATCATCCCTATAGCCACGATGATGAGGAGGGAGTAGTCCACCCTCGAGGATGCGGGTTTGTACCAGTAGCTATGTGTTTAATCTCTCTCTCTTTCTCGTGTTCTTGAGATGTCACGATCTTGATGTATCGCGGGCTTTGGTAATATAGTTGGATCATATGGTGTTTTCCTCTCTCTATCTTGTTGTGAATTGAGTTTTCCCTTTGAGATTTCGTTCTTATCGGATTGAATACTTTTATGTATTTGAGAGCACTTGATGTATGTATTGCTATGAATACCCATGGTGACAATGGGGTATCATATTGATTCACTTGATATGTGTTTTGGCACTCAACTTGCGGATTCCTGAGGTGACATTGGGGTAATCTATGCATAGGGGTTGACGCACCTTCTCGTCTTTGTTTCTCCGGTAGAAATCTTGGGGCACTCTTTGAGGTTCTTTGTGTTGGATTGAGTATTATGACTCTGAAATTGTTTGATGCATATCATATAATCAACTCACGGATACTCGCGATGACATTGGAGTATCTAGGTGACATTAGAGTTGGTTGATGTGTATCGAAGGGTGTTATTTTAGTATGAACTCTTGGTTAGATTGATCGGAAAGAATATCTTGGTGTTATTTTAGTATGAAATCTAGGATATATTGATCGGAAAGAATAGCTTTGAGATGGTTTCGTACCCTACAAACAATTTCTTCTTATGCTCCTCTAGATAAGAACTTTCGAGTGATTCTTCATCGCACGTGAGGGTGTTGGGGAACGTAGCATGCAATTTCAAAAAAATTCCTATGATCACGCAAGATTTATCTAGGAGATGCATAGCAATGATAGGGGGAGAGTTTGTCCACATACCCTCGTAGACCGAAAGCGGAAGATTTTGACAACGCGGTTGATGTAGTCGAACTTCTTCTCGTTCTGACCGATCAAGCACCGAACGTACGGCTGAAGGAAATATGCCCTAGAGGCAATAATAAAGTTGTTATTTATATTTCCTTATATCATGATAAATGTTAATTATTCATGCTAGAATTGTATTAACCGGAAACTTAGTACATGTGTGAATACATAGACAAACAAAATGTTACTAGCATGCCTCTACTTGACTAGCTCGTTGAATCAATGATGGTTATGTTTCCTAACCATAGACATGAGTTGTCATTTGATTAACGGGATCACATCATTAGAGAATGATGTGATTGACTTGACCCATCCGTTACCTTAGCACGATGATCGTTTAGTTTGTTGCTATTGCTTTCTCCATAACTTATACATGTTCCTATGACTATGAGATCATGCAACTCCCGAATACCGGAGTGTAACGCCCGGGTAATCAAGCTACAGTAATCCCACGCTAATCATGCCACATCATCCCGATTGCTGTTGCTAAACGTCCGTTAGTTCAAACCGCGTCAAATTCAAATTTAAAATTAATGTCGACAATAAAAGTTTTTAAAAATTGAAACGAAAATGCTCGATGGTTGCCAAATATTACAAAGGTAATTATGGTGCAGCAAACACATTTTTATAAAATGTCTAAATAATTTAAAATGATTTAAAACAGAAAAGCAAATAGATAAAAACAAAACAGAAAAACTAAAACTAAAATTGGAAGA
>NC_041380.1:282479682-282488952 GCF_002162155.2 Triticum dicoccoides | reverse complement strand
TGCCCGCGCCCCGTTCGCCCCTGCTCGACCCAGCGCGTGCCTGCGTGCTCCCGTGTGCCCCCGCGATGACCGCGCTGCGCGCCCGTCTTCCTTGGCCAGGCCACGCCGCACGGCAGTGCTGCTCGCCCCCCCTCCCCCGTGCGTATCCGCAGCCGCCCATGCGCGCCCTCGCCTCCTCTGCACCCCGGCCTCGCCTCGTCCGCCCCGACACACCGTCCCGGCGCATCGGCACCGCCTGCATCACCATAGCCTCGCCCCTCCGTGGCCTCTCCGCTGCCATGTCGTCGCCGGCCGGCGCCGCACCGGCGTCCTCCCCTCGCCGTGGCACCGACTGGCCGCACCCAGTCCGGGCGCCCGCGCCCGCAGCGTCACACCGCCCGCACCCGCCCCGGTTGGCCTATGGGCCAATGACAGCCAGGGCCCACGCCCAGAACAAAAATGAAAACAAAAAAATTTAAAAAAAGTATATATATGATAAAAAAATAATAACTAATTAATTAAAGAAATAATTAACTTAATTAATTTTGATTAATTAAACTAATCAATTAACTAAACTAATTAAACTGTTAGTTAACTAATTAATTAGTATGACAGTGGGGCCCACCCCTAATTATTCCTGATTAGGTTAATAGATATGATTAATTAAAATGTGTCATTGACCAATGGGACCAACTTGTCAGGTTGACCAGTCAACCCTGTTGACTGCTGACATCAGCATGACATCATGCTGATGTCATAAACACAATTTTGAATTAATTTAAATAATTAAATAAATTTCAGAAATTAATAAAATCTTTAGAAAATCATATATTTTAAACCGTAGCTCGGATGGAAAAACTTTGTACATGAAAGTTGCTCAGGACGACGAGACGAATCCAGATATGCAGCCCGTTCGTCCGCCACGCATCCCTAGCATAGCAAACACGCAACTTTGCCACCTCCGGTTCGTCTGTCCGAAAACGCGAAACACCGGGGATACTTTCCCGGATGTTCCTCCCCTTCACCGATACAACCTCGTACCACGTTAGGGCACACCTAGCATCACGCTTTATCATGTCATGCCTCGTCATGCATTTGTTTGCATTATATTTATTGTTTCTTCCCCCTCTTCTCTCGCTAGACATCGAGACCGACGCCGCTGCTACCCAGTACGACTACGATGTTGACGATCCCTCTCTCTTGCCAGAGCAACCAGGCAAGCCCCCCCCCCTTGATCACCAGATATCGCCTACTCTTCTCTATACTACTTGCATTAGAGTAGTGTAGCATGTTACTACTTTCCGTTAATCCTATTCTGATGCATAGCCTGTCATTGTTGTTACAACTGTTGATACCTTAACTACAATCCTAAATGCTTAGTATAGGATGCTAGTGTTCCATCAGTGGCCCTACACTCTTGTCCGTCTGCCATGCTATACTACTGGGCCGTGATCACTTCGGGAGGTGATCACGGGCATATACTATATACTTTACACTGTTACATTACCGGTGATACTGTTTGGAGATGGGGGCTGAAGGGGCAGGTGGCTCCATCCTGGTAGAGGTGGGCCTGGGTTCCCGACGGCCCCCGACTGTTACTTTGTGGTGAAGCGACAGGGCAGGTTGAGACCACCTAGGAGAGAGGTGGGCCTGGCCCTGGTCAGTGTTCGCGGATACTTAACACGTTTAACGAGATCTTGGTATTTGATCTGAGTCTGGCTACTGGCCTATACGCACTAACCATCTGCGCGGGGATAGTTATGGGCACTCGACGTCGTGGTATCAGCCGAAGCCTTCGTGACATCAGCGACTGAGTGGCGCGCGCCGGATTGGACCGTAAGCCTGCTCTTGTATTAAGGGGGCTAGTTCTGCTTCCGGCCGCGTACGCAACATGCAGGTGTGCAATGGGCGATGGGCCCAGACCCCTGTGCCATAGGATTTAGACCGACGTGCTGACCTATCTGTTGTGCCTAGGTTGGGCTGCGACGTATTGATCTTCCGAGGCCGGGCATGACCCAGGAAAGTGTTTCCGGCCAAATGGGATCGAGCGTGTTGGGATATGTGGTGCACCCCTGCAGGGAAGTTAATCTATTCCATGATCTTTGGTAACAGGACGACTTGGAGTTGTACCTTGACCTTATGACAACTAGAACCAGATACTTAATAAAACACACCCTTCCAAGTGCCAGATACAACCGGTGATCACTTTCTCACAGGGCGACGAGGGGAGGATCATCGGTTAGGATTATGCTATACGATGCTACTTGATGTTACTTGGTGAACTTACCATCTACTCTCTCCTACATGCTGCAAGATGGAGGTGGCCAGAAGTGTAGTCTTCGACAGGATTAGTTATCCCCCTCTTATTCTGGCATTCTGCAGTTCAGTCCACATATGATACCCTTATTCCATTTGATACCCATGCATATGTAGTGTAGCTCCTTGCTTGCGAGTACTTTGGATGAGTACTCATGGTTGCTTTCTCCCCCTTTTTTCCCCTTTCCTTTCTTTCTGGTTGTCGCAACCAGATGCTGGAGTCCAGGAGCCAGACGCCACCGTTGATGATGACTACTACTACTCGGGAGGTGCCTACTACTACGTGCAGCCCGTTGTCGACGACCAAGAGTAGTTTAGGAGGATCCCAGGCAGGAGGCCTGCGCCTCTTTCGATCTGTATCCCAGTTTGTGTTAGCCTTCTTAAGGCAAACTTGTTTAACTTATGTCTGTACTCAGATATTGTTGCTTCCGCTGACTCGTCTATGATCGAGTTCTTGTATTCGAGCCTTCGAGGCCCCTGGCTTGTAATATGATGCTTGTATGACTTATTTTATTTGTAGAGTTGTGTTGTGATATCTTCTCGTGAGTCCTTGATCTTGATCGTACACGTTTGCGTGTATGATTAGTGTACGATTGAATCGGGGGCGTCACAAGTTGGTATCAGAGTCGATTGCCTGTAGGAATCCCCCTTCCACACTCCTTGGCCGAAGTTGAGTCTAGACATTACAAAAACTTTTACTAACATGGCTGTGTGCCTTACGGGCCCACATCGCCATCTGGGTGGTATTAGGCTCTTTTACTCCTCGATCCTTACTCTGGGACTCTGAACTCTCTCCTACTCGGGTTAAACGTTTTTACTAACTCTAACACTAGGATCCCGTGACCACGTTCACCCCAAAGTTGGATAAGCCCTAGTTATTCTTTAGAGTAGTATTTGAACATTATCCACATTGTCATTTGACTCCTGTGAAAACATCTTTGTTTTCAGATGGAACCCACAAGGCAGGTCGTGCGGAACACGACGGCCATTGGTGCCTCAGGATCACCTGCTGTGTTGGTTGAGATGATGACCTATTTGGGTTATCGCTCGCACCCTGAGTACACCGTCTATGAGGAGTATCAGGACTTCAACTAGGAGCAGTACCGTGCCATCGTCCACCTCTACTCTTGGGAGTATGACTCCACTACCATGCTGCACACTGCTCATGGTGTTGGAGTGACTATCGATATGGCGGTCCACGATGCTGCTTATGCTGCTCTGACACGTCTTCGTGGAGAGTATCAGGAGTTGGATACCTCCCCCTTCAGGCACATTGCTATCGCATCCGATGTTGGTGCGGAGGGATACTACACTGCTGCCTACTCCACTGTCACCCGAGAGCCCTTCTACCATCAGAACCTGGTTCTGCATGCTGATGGGCTGGATAGAGCTAACCGAGCTCTTCGCCATGAGCTGTACACCACCCGTCAGCACCTGTATCGTGCTCTGACGCTGTTGCACCCCTCTGTCCGCTCTGGTGATCTGTCGCGTTCTGCGATCTACCCTGCCCGGACCGTGATGCCCTAGGGCGTCGGCTGGCCAGATGTGGGAGGCTACTCTCCTGCATTGGGTCCTCTCCTGCCACCTGTGCATCGGGTTCCGCACCAGAGTATCCGCGGACCCCAGGCTACTTGCGTGGAGGTCTTCCCTTCGCGTCACTACCAGCTATCGGGCTACATCTACCTCCGCAGTACCACATGGGACTGATGTAGACTTGCTTGTTAGTGTTAGATGCATTCGCCGCAAGCCTGTGTGCCGCCTATGATGTCTTAGCCTGTGTACCGAACTCTGTGTAACGAACTCTATGCATGATCTATTTTGTAAGATATGCCGACTACTATGTAGTATCTATCGTGCTGCTTTCGTTGTGCATGTTTCATCATGAATGATTCTTGCCTTTGCAAATTTCTCAATGTTGAACTACCCCTGTTATATATTAGCAGGATGGTTAGACCAGGTGGTCGTGGTCGTGGTGGCAACGCCCCACCACCGCCTGAGTACATGGCTGGGATGATGCAACAGTTTGAGCTGAATCGTCAGTTCATGGGGAATATTATGGCCCAGTTTCCTCGCCCCAATATGAACCAACAGCCAACCCAAGTGACTCTGCAGGATTTCATGCGCCTCAACCCAACCGTGTACCGCAGCTCAACTCAGCCTCTGGATGCTGACGACTGGCTCCGTGACATCACCTATGAGATGGAGTCTGCTGATGTAGCCCCTGCCAGCTATGTCACCTTTGCTTCCTTCTTCCTGAAAGGACCCGCAGCTCAATGGTGGGACAGCCACAGGCGTACTCTGCCAGCTGGAACAATCATCACCTGGCCAGACTTCCAAGCTGCCTTCCGTGCTCGCTTCATTCCTCAGGGAGTCATGGACCGGAAGAAGCGTGAGTTCTGCAACCTCACCCAAGGCAACAAAACTGTGGAAGCTTATCAGCGGGAGTTTCTGGACTTGTCCCGCTATGCTGAAGAGGACATTGCAACTGATGCACGCAGACAGGAGAAGTTCCGTGATGGCCTTCAAGCTGACATCAAGCTCGCACTTCTAGTGCATGACTTTGCTAATTTCGCCACTCTGGTGAACAAACCATCAATGTCGAAACTGGTCTGCAGGAATACCAGAGCTCTCACAGGCGCAACCGTGACACGGGCTCATCTTCGGGCCCGTCTTCGCAGAAGCGCAAGATATGGATTCCCAACAGCATGTACCAGCCGAATGCACCTGCGCCAAGGCAGACCTATGCTGCACCTCGTCTGCCTGCTCCTCCAACTAGGCAGCCAAGACTTCCAGCTCCACCACCACAAGCTCCTGTTCCCACTCCCAATAATGGTCTCTGCTACAAGTGTGGTCAGCTAGGTCACCGTGCTAGGGATTGCAATCAGAACCAGAATCAACTAGCCCTCCCCACAGCTGGCCGTGGAAGCAACCAGCCTCACAACAACAATGCCAAGTCTTATGGTCGTGTTCATGCCAACCACGTTGATCTCAATGAAGTTCTAGACCAGCCTGCTACCGTGATGGGTACACTCCTCGTAAACTCAGTACCTGCATCTGTTTTATTCGATTCAGGAGCATCGCATTCATTCATGTCATAAGATTTTGCATACAAGCATGACGTTAAATGTGAGGAGATGAACACTTCGGTATTGGTAAAAAACCCCGTGGGACAATGTCAAACCTCACTGGTTGGCATCGATGTCCCCGTGGAAATAGAAGGGCTGGAATTCTATGCCTCTCCCATTATCCTGAAGTCGTCTAACATCGACCTCATTCTGGGAATGGATTGGTTGAAAGCGCATACTGCTTCTATAGTTTGCGCCACTAAGGTCGTCCATCTACTACACCCTTTTGACGAAATAATAGCTTACCAAGCTCATCTAGTTCAGAACGCCGAGGCACGACTTTATGCCTTGAATGCGTTGAACGCTACACCACTCGAGGGCATTGAAAACATTCCCGTCGTTCATGAATTCCAAGACGTCTTCCCAGAAGAACTTCCAGGGATTCCCCCTGCTAGAGCTGTCGAATTCATCATCGACTTGAAACCCGGCACCACCCCTATAGCTAAACGACCCTATAAGATGCCGCCGCATGAACTCATTGAGCTTAAGGAGGAAATCGACAAATCTCTTGTCAAAGGTTTCATTCGCCCAAGTTGCTCTCCTTGGGGAGCACCTTCTCTCTTTGTTAAGAAAAAGGATGGGACAAACCGATTAGTCCAAGACTACCATCCTATAAACCAAGCTACCATTCAGAATAAATATCCTCTTCCTCGGATCAATGATCTTTATGATCAACTGGCTGGCTCATCAGTGTTCTCCAAACTCGATTTGAGGTTAGGTTACCACCAGATCCGTGTTCGTGAAGAGGATATCCCAAAAACCGCCTTCGTGACTCAGTATGGATCATACAAGTACACCGTCATGTCATTCGGCTTAACGAATGCTCCCGCCACCTTCTCTCGTCTGATGAACTATATATTCATGGATTACCTCGACAAGTTCGTCGTGGTTTATCTGGACGATATCCTTGTATTTTCCAAGAACGAGGAAGAACATGCTGGACATCTTCGTCTGGTGCTAGAAAAGCTTCGAGAGCACCAACTGTATGCTAAGTATTCCAAGTGTGAATTCTGGCTCCCTGAAGTAACCTATCTCGGGCATGTCATCTCCAAGGATGGTATTGCCGTCAACCCTGAACGAGTTCAGGCTATTCTCGATTGGACTCCTCCGAAGAATGTCAAGCAAGTCCGAAGTTTTCTCGGTCTCGCCAGCTATTGTCGTCGATTCGTCGAGAACTTCTCCAAGATTGCTAGGCCTCTGACTAATCTGTTGCATAAGGGTGTCAAGTTCGAATGGACAGACAAGTGTCAAGAAAGTTTTCAGGCGCTCAAAGACAAGTTGACCTCTGCCCCCGTGCTTGCTCCACCTGATACTAAGAAGGACTTCGTCATTTAATGCGACGCTTCCCGTCAAGGATTAGGTTGTGTCCTAATGCAAGAGCGCAGAGTGATTGCTTATGCCTCTCGTCAACTGCGCCTTCACGAAGAAAACTACCCAGTTCACGACCTTGAGCTTGCTGCTGTCATTCATGCACTAAAGCAGTGGCGACATTACCTTCTCGGTAATCGTTGCGAGATCTTCACCGACCACCAAAGTCTGAAGTATCTGTTTACTCAGCCAGATCTGAACCTCTGCCAACAGAGATGGATGGAGACTGTTGCAGACTTTGACGTGGGTATATCTTATACCCCCGGCAAGGCTAATGTAATGGCTGATGCCTTGAGCCGCAAGTCTTACTGCAACCACCTCCAGGTTCACCAAGTTCAGCCCTCACTTGTCGAAGAATTTAGAAAGCTGAACCTCCATATTATTCCTCCTGGAGCACTCGCTCCCCCTCCCCCGGAGTTCCGCAAGATGAATCTTCTTGTTGTTACTAAGGGTTCTCTAAATACCCTGGCTGTCGTACCAGATCTCGTAGCTGGTATAAAGACTATTCAAGGTTATGACTCTGAAGTCCATAAGATTAAACGCCATCTAGCAGAAGGAAAGCCCTCATTCTTCACTATCGCCGATGATGGCGCCTTGTATTTCAAAGGCCGCCTAGTGGTACCATGTTCGAAGAAAAACCTGGATAAGACTAAAAGGGTTATGCAAGAAGCCCATGATACGCCTCTGTCCATCCATCCTGGTAGTACAAAGATGTACTAGGATATTCGTCAAAGATTCTGGTGGTCTAATATGAAGCAGGACATTGCTCGTTATGTTGCTGAGTGTGATGTTTGTCGCCGAATCATAGCAGAGCATCAAAGTCCTGCTGGAACTCTGCAACCTATCTCTATTCCTGAATGGAAATGGGACCATGTTGAAATGGACTTCATCATTGGATTTCCCAAATCGCAGAAAGGTAATGATGCTATTCTTTTCGTCATTGACCGGCTTTCCAAAGTTGCCCATTTTCTGGCGGTCAAAGAGACAATCACTGCTAGTCAGCTTGCTACTCTCTACATGGCCAGAATTGTTTCACTTCACGGTATTCCACTGGTTATCAGTTCAGACTGTGGCAGCTTATTCACTTCAAGGTTTTGGGCGAGTTTCCAAGAAGCTATGGGAACTCATCTGTCGTTCAGTACTGCGTTTCATCCTTAGTCGCAAGGACAGGTTGAACGTGTCAACCAAGTTCTCGAAGACATGCTTCGAGCTTGTGTAATATCATTCGGCAAGAAATGGGAGGAATCTCTTCCATATGCCGAGTTCTCTTATAATAATAGCTATCAAGCTAGTCTGAAGATGTCCCCCTTCGAAGTTCTATATGGACGAAAGTGTCGATCCCCTCTGAACTGGTCAGAAACGGGGGAACGTCCACTCTTCGGTCCGGATATTATCCAACAGGCCGAAGAACAAGTTCGCATTATTCGTGAGAATCTCAAGACTGCTCAGTCACGTCAGAAAAGTCAGTATAACCGTCATCACCAAGACATGGTCTATCAACCTGGCGAAAAGGCTTATCTTCAAGTTACACCAATGAAGGGTGCTCACCGCTTCGGGATCAAGGGCAAGCTAGCTCCTCGCTATATCGGTCCCTTCACTATTCTCGAAAGGCGTGGAAAAGTGGCATATCAACTGGAGCTTCCGCCAAACCTTTCTCAGGTTCACGATGTGTTCCATGTGTCACAACTCCGTCGTTGCTTCAAGGATCCAATCCGAGCAGTGGATCATGAAGTGCTTGAATTGCAACAGGACCTCTCCTATAAAGAGCATCCGGTCCGCATTCTTGACCAAGCTGAACGCCGCACACGTCAGAAGGCGATTAAGTTCCTCGAAGTCCAGTGGTCGAATCACTCTGAAGACGAAGCCACTTGGGAACGCGAGGACCGCCTGCGTGATGAATACCCCGCACTGTTTCCTTCTACCTCCTAAAATCTCGGGACGAGATTTCTTGTAGTGGAGGAGTTTTGTAATGCCCGGGTAATCAAGCTACAGTAATCCCACGCTAATCATGCCACGTCATCCCGATTGCTGTTGCTAAACGTCTGTTAGTTCAAACCGCGTCAAATTCAAATTTAAAATTAATGTCGACAATAAAAGTTTTTAAAAATTGAAATGAAAATGTTCGGTGGTTGCCAAATATTACAAAGGTAATTATGGTGCAACAAACACATTTTTATAAAATTTCTAAATAATTTAAAATAATTTAAAACAGAAAAGCAAATAGATAAAAACAAAACAAAAAAACTAAAACTAAAATTGGAAGAAAGGAGAGAGGAAGACCCCCCCGGGTCAGCAGACCCAGCGGACCGGCCCATTCGCCCTCCAGGCCCAGCCGGCCGGCCCACTACCCCCCTCCTTATCCACTCCCTCACCCGAACCCTAACCTAACCACCCCCCACTCGCCCCGCTCCACCCCCTGGCTGGATCTGGATCGGGAGGACTCCCGATCCCCTCGCCCCTGCACGTCGACGCCGACGCTGGC
>NC_041380.1:282475797-282479433 GCF_002162155.2 Triticum dicoccoides | reverse complement strand
CGCGACGCACTCGCGTCCCTGCTCACCGTGGCCTTGCCTTGGCCGGCGTGCCTCCGCACGCGCGCTGCCTGCGCCCCGTTCGCCCCTGCTCGACCTAGCGCGTGCCTGCGTGCTCCCGTGCGCCCCCGCGATGACCGTGCTGCGCGCCCGTCTTCCTTGGCCAGGCCACGCCGCACGGCAGCGCTGCTCGCTGCCCCCCTCCCCCGTGCGTATCCGCAGCCGCCCGTGCGCGCCCTCGCCTCCTTTGCGCCCCGGCCTCGCCTCGTCCGCCCCAACACACCGTCCTGGCACACCGGCACCGCCTGCATCACCATAGCCTCGCCCCTCCGTGGCCTCTCCACTGCCATGTCGTCGCCGGTCGGCGCCGCGCCGGCGTCCTCCCCTCGTCGTGGCACCGACTGGCCGCACCCAGTCCGGGCACCCGCGCCCGCAGCGTCACACCGCCCGCACCCGCCCCGGTTGGCCTATGGGCCAATGATAGCCAGGGCCCATGCCCAGAACGAAAATGAAAACAAAAAAAAGAATTAAAAAAGTATATATATGATAGAAAAATAATAACTAATTAATTAAAGAAATAATTAACTTAATTAATTTTGATTAATTAAACTAATCAATTAACTAAACTAATTAAACAGTTAGTTAACTAATTAATTAGTATGACAGTGGGGCCCACCCCTAATTAATCCTGATTAGATTAATAGATATGATTAATTAAAATGTGTCACTGACCAGTGGGACCAACTGGTCAGGTTGACCAGTCAACCATGTTGACTGCTGACGTCAGCATGACATCATGCTGATGTCATAAACACAATTTTGAATTAATTGAAATAATTAAATAAATTTTAGAAATTAATAAAATCTTTAGAAAATCATATATTTTAAACCGTAGCTCGGATGGAAAAACTTTGTACATGAAAGTTTCTCAGGACGACGAGACGAATCCGGATACGCAGCCCGTTCGTCCGCCACGCATACCTAGCATAGCAAACACACAACTTTCCCCCCTCTGGTTCGTCTGTCCGAAAACGCGAAACACCGGGGATACTTTCCCGGATGTTCCTCCCCTTCACCGGTACCACCTCGTACCGCGTTAGGGCACACCTAGCATCACGCTTTGTCATGTCATGCATCGTCATGCATTTGTTTGCATTATATTTATTGTTTCTTCCCCCTCTTCTCTCGCTAGACATCAAGACCGACGCCGCTGCTACCCAGTACGACTACGGTGTTGACGATCCCTCTCTCTTGCTAGAGCAACCAGGCAAGCCCCCCCCCCCTTGATCACCAGATATCGCCTACTCTTCTCTATACTACTTCCATTAGAGTAGTGTAGCATGTTACTGCTTTCCATTAATCCTATTCTGATGCATAGCCTGTCATTGTTGTTACAACTGTTGATAGCTTAACTACAATCCTAAATGCTTAGTATAGGATGCTAGTGTTCCATCAGTGGCCCTACACTCTTGTCCGTCTGCCATGCTATACTACTGGGCTGTGATCACTTCGGGAGGTGATCACGGGCATATACTATATACTTTACACTGTTACATTACCAGTGATATTGTTTGGAGATGGGGGCTGAAGGGGCAGGTGGCTGCATCCCGGTAGAGGTGGGCCCGGGTTCCCGACGGCCCCCGACTGTTACTTTGTGGCGGAGCGACAGAGCAGGTTGAGACCACCTAGGAGAGAGGTGGGCCTGGCCCTGGTCGGTGTTCGCGGATACTTAACACGTTTAACGAGATCTTGGTATTTGATCGGAGTCTGGCTACTGGCCTATACGTACTAACCATCTACGCGGGGACAGTTATGGGCACTCGACGTCGTGGTATCAGCCGAAGCCTTCGTGACGCCAGTGACTGAGTGGCGCGCGCCGGATTGGACCGTAAGCCTGCTCTTGTATTAAGGGGGCTAGTTCTGCTTCCGGCCGCGTACGCAACATGCAGGTGTGCAATGGGCGATGGGCCTAGACCCCTGCGCCATAGGATTTAGACCGGCGTGCTGACCTCTCTGTTGTGCCTAGGTAGGGCTGTGACGTGTTGATCTTCCGAGGCCGGGCATGACCCAGGAAAGTGTGTCCGGCCAAATGGGATCGAGCATGTTGGGATATGTGGTGCACCCCTGCAGGGAAGTTAATCTATTCGAATAGCCATGATCTTCGGTAACAGGACGACTTGGAGTTGTACCTTGACCTTATGACAACTAGAACCGGATACTTAATAAAACACACCCTTCCAAGTGCCAGATACAACCGGTGATCGCTCTCTCACAGGGAGACGAGGGGAGGATCATCGGTTAGGATTATGCTATACGATGCTACTTGATGTTACTTGGTGAACTTACCATCTACTCTCTCCTACATGGTGCAAGATGGAGGTGGCCAGAAGCGTAGTCTTCGATAGGATTAGTTATCCCCCTCTTATTCTGGCATTCTGCAGTTCAGTCCACATATGATACCCTTATTCCATTTGATACCCATGCATATGTAGTGTAGCTCCTTGCTTGCGAGTACTTTGGATGAGTACTCGCGGTTGCTTTCTCCCCCTTTTCCCCCTTTCCTTTCTTTCTGGTTGTCGCAACCAGATGCTGGAGTCCAGGAGCCAGACGCCAGCATTGATGACGACTACTACTACTCGGGAGGTGCCTACTACTACGTGCAGCCCGCTGTCGATGACCAAGAGTAGTTTAGGAGGATCCCAGGCAGGAGGCATGCGCCTCTTTCGATCTGTATCCCAGTTTGTGTTAGCCTTCTTAAGGCAAACTTGTTTAACTTATGTCTGTACTCAAATATTGTTACTTCCGCTGACTCGTCTATGATCGAGTTCTTGTATTCGAGCCTTCGAGGCCCCTGGCTTGTAATATGATGCTTGTATGACTTATTTTATTTGTAGAGTTGTGTTGTGATATCTTCCCGTGAGTCCCTAATCTTGATCGTACACGTTTGCGTGTATGATTAGTGTATGACTGAATCGGGGGCGTCACACGAAGGAACACTTAGTGTGCTATCAAACGTCACAACATAACTAGGTGACTATAAAGATGCTCTAAAGGTGTCTCCAATGGTGTTTGTTGAGTTGGCATAGATTGAGATTAGTATTTGTCACTCCAAGTATCGGAGAGGTATCTCTGGGCCCTCTTGGTAATGCACATCACTATAAGCCTTGCAAGCAATGTAATTAATGAGTTAGTTATGGGATGTAGCATTACGGAACAAGTAAAGAGACTTGCCGGTAACGAGATTGAACTAGGTATTGAGATACCGATGATCGAATCTCGGGCAAGTAACATACCGATGACAAAGGGAACACCGTATATCGTTATGCGGTTTGACCGATAAAGATCTTCGTAGAATATGTCTACATCCGGGTTCCGCTATTGGTTATTGACCGGAGATGTGTCTCGGTCATGTCTACATAGTTATCAAACCCGTAGGGTCCGCATGCTTAACGTTCGATGACGATCAGTATTATGAGTTTATGTGTTTTGATGTACCGAAGGTAGTTCGGAGTCCCGGATATGATCACGGACATGAAGAGGAGTCTTGAACTGGTCGAGACATAGAGATTGATATATTGGACGGCTATATTCGGACACCGGAAGTGTTCCGGGTGATTTCGGAGAAAACCGGAGTGTCGG
>NC_041380.1:282380358-282474499 GCF_002162155.2 Triticum dicoccoides | reverse complement strand
CGCCACGCCCAGCCTCTCCCGCGCCGCCACGTGGCCACAGCCGCCGTCCCCGTCGCCGCGGCCCGCCAGGCCCAGGGAGGGCCCCCGCGGCCCGAGCCGCCGCGCCGCCACCTCCCGGCCCGCGCGCCGCCGCCTCCCGGCCGCCGCCTCGCCCAGCCGCCGCCTCTGGCCGCCGCCGCCACCGCCGGCCCTGGCCCGGCCTCTCCTCTCCACTCCGGCGACGTCGGCGACGAACTCCGGCGTGAACAGTGCGCGCCGGCCCCGCCTCAGATTCCGCGCCGGTCAAACCCTAGATCTGGGGTTGTTTTTTTACTAAGTCCCTGATATTCTCAGTCCATATGCACATGTTCGTAGCCCTGTAACTTTGCATCCGTAGCTCCGATTCATGCATATAGCATATCGAAATGTTCATCTCAGAGAGTACATCATTTCATTCCATTGCATCATTTTCATTTGAGCTCATCTTGATGCCAGAAATGCTGTTAGAAGAGGGCTACTTGAGTTAATTGTCAGATCTGCTACTCCGTTTAGCACTTTTGTCATTTTTGCCATGAATAATGTGTGCATGCTATGCCCATGAGTTCTACATATGTTTTGTTAAGGGTTTTGCCATCTTTCCATAGGTGCAACCCATGTATTTTTGTGATGTGTGTAGTGACTTGTGAAAGCTTGCAAAGTGGTGCACTTGATAATTCTGTTTTCAGGGACTTGGTGATTTCACTAAGTCCTGGAGCTGTTTATCTCATGATGCCATATGTTCATGTTGTTTCCTAGTAATCCGTGCCTCTTTTGAGGATGATCAGTAAGGATGTTTTGTTATTCTTATAGTGCTCTATCCATCCATGTCTTTTATTGCAATTGTGGAGCAACCTAGCTTGAGTCAATCGAGCTCTACTTTTGCTACTTTGCGAATCTGGGCAGATTGTCAACTTGTTTGCAATTTTGCCGGTGATGTTGTAGTTGATCCGTGCATGCTATGCTATTGTTCTTGCCATGTCTAGCTTGCATTTTGTGCCTTCTTGATGGGGGTATGCTTGTATGGCCATGACTTGCACCGTAGTGAGTGCATCGAGCTCGTCAACATGCCTACTTGAGTTATACTTCAGCATGTGTCAGTTTTCACTAAGTCTGAAAACTGATTATGCTTTTCCGATGTTCACATGCTTGCAATTGTATTTTCTGATCCCTTTTGGCTCAAGGTAACTAAGGGACTTTTGTTAAGCTCTTTGAGTAGATCCATGCCATGTTTTACTTTGCCATGTTCAGGTCCTGTAGCATGTAGTTTTGTTGCTCCGAAGAGGGCTACCTGATCTGGAATTCCAGACAAGTGTTAATTTCACTAAGTCTGAGATTTGTTTGCCATTTGCATTTTTGCCATGCTTGTTTGAACCTGTTAATGGATGAATTGACCGTAGCTCAGTGCTAGACTTTTGTTAAAAATCTTGTGTGCATCCCTGCCATGTATTTTGTTGTCATGTTTGGGTGTTGTAGCATGTTCATCTCATTGCATTTAGATGCCTACTTGCTGTAAATCGCAGACCGGTGTCATTTTTGAATCGCTTGCCATTTCCAAACCGTAACTCCGATTCCGGCGTTCTTTATATCGTTTTCAAGCGATTTCATCTCATCTTTCCAGTGGCACACTTGGTTTTCCAAGTTGAGGCCAGGTTCTTGCATATCCTGTCATATCTTGCATTTTGCATCCCGCATCGCATCCCGCATAGCATATCATCTTTGCATTGTGTTGTTTGAGTTTGCACGTGGTTGATTATATCCTTGTTGCTTGTTTGTCTTGTTCGGGTAGATCCGGGAGATGAGTTCGCTAACGAGGAGCCCGTTGAGTTTTCTTTTGAGGATCCAGTCAACTCTGACAACTGTGCAGGCAAGATGATCATACCCTCGAAATTACTACTATCTTTGCTATGCTAGTCTGCTCGCTCTTTTGCTATGCCATTGCTACGGTGCCTACCACTCGCTTGCAAGCCTCCCAAATTGCCATGTCAAACCTCTAACCCACCATTGTCCTAGCAAACTGTTGATTGGCTATGTTACCGCTTTGCTCAGCCCCTCTTATAGCGTTGCTACTTGCAGGTGAAGATTGGAGGCCGTTCCTTGTTGGAACATTTATTTACTTGTTAGGATATCATTATATTGCTATGTTATCTTAATGCATCTATATACTTGGTAAAGGGTGGAAGGCTCGGCCTCTCGCCTAGTGTTTTTTTCCACTCATGTCGCCCTAGTTTCCGTCATATCGGTGTTATGTTCCCGGATTTTTGCGTTCCTTACGCGGTTGGGTTATAATGGGAACCCCTTGATATTTCGCCTTGATTAAAGCTTTTCCAGCAATGCCCAACCTTGGTTTTACCATTTGCCACCTAGCCTTTTCTTTCCCTTAGGTTCTGCAGACTCAAGGGTCATCATTATTTTAACCCCCCCCCCCGGGCCAGTGCTCCTCTGAGTGTTGGTCCACCTGTCAGCTACCGGTGGCCACCAGGGGCAACTCTGGGCTGGCCTACCCGTACCTAGGACAATCTGAGTGTGCCCTGAGAAAGAGATATGTGCAGCTCCTATCGGGATTTGTCGGCACATTCGGGCGGTGTTGCTGGTCTTGTTTTAACCTGTCGAAGTGTCTTGAATTACCGAGATACCCAGTCTGATCGGAACGTCTTGGGAGGAGGTCTATTCCTTCATTGACCGTGAGAGCTTGTCATGGGCTAAGTTGGGACTCCCCTGCAGGGATTTGAACTTTCGAAAGCCGTGCCCGCGGTTATGGGCACATGGGAATTTGTTAATGTCCGGTTGTAGATAACTTGAACCTTAACTTAATTAAAATGAATCAACTGAGTGCGTTACCGTGATGGCCTCTTCTCGGCGGAGTCCGGGAAGTGGACACGGTGTTGGAGTAATGTTTGCGCAGGTTGTTCTCTAGTTTCTCGCTCGCGCTTTGCCTCCTCTTCTCGCTCTCTTTTGCGAATAAGTTAGCCACCATATATGCTAGTCACTTGCTGCAGCTCCACCTATATTTACCTTGCCTTACCTATAAGCTTAAATAGTCTTGATCGCGAGGGTGCGAGATTGCTGAGTCCTTATGGCTCACAGATTACTATTACACCAGATGCAGGGCCTGATGATTCTGCTCCAGGAGACGCGTACGAGCTCAAGTGGGAGTTCGACGAAGACTCTCAATGTTACTATGTTTCCTTTCCCGATGATCAGTAGTGGTGCCCAGTTGGGGGTGAACGGGACCGTTGTCGCATGTTGGGTTCTCTTTTATTTTGGCGCCGTAGTCGGGCCATGAGTGTTTGGATGATGTAATGTTATTTATGTACTTGATTGACGTGGCGAGTGTAAGCCAACTATGTTATCTCCCCTTTATTATTTATATTACATGGGATGTTGTGAAGATTGCCTAACTTGCGACATATGCCTTCAATGCGATTATGCCTCTAAGTCGTGCCTCGACACGTGGGAGATATAGTCGCATCGAGGGTGTGATAGTGGACAACACTCTTCCCCTTTCATTGCTATGCATCACCATGATATATCTTGCATGTGCATAGGAAATTTCTTGAAATTACCGCGTTCCCAATAGTGGCATCCGTGCCAGGTTTATGTGTAGATGTTATATGCATGAGTAGAACACAAAGGATTTGTGGGCATGGGTATATACATATTGCTTGCCGTCACTAGTTGATTCTTGATTCGATGGTATTGTTGGATGAAGCGGCCCAGACCGACATTACGCGTACGCTTACACGAGACTGGTTCTACCGACGTGCTTCACACACAGGTGGCTGGTGGGTGTCAGTTTCTCCAACTTTAGCTGCATCGGATTCAATGAACAGGGTTCTTTCTGAAGATCAAAAAGCAATCACTATACCGCGTTGTGGTTTTTGATGCATAGGTAAGAATGGTTCTTGCTCAGCCCGTAGCAGCCATGTAAAACTTGCAACAACAAAGTAGTGGATGTCTAACTTGTTTTTGCAGGGCATGTTGTGATGTGATATGGTCAAGACATGATGCTAAATTTTATTGTATGAGATGAACATGTTTTGTAACACAATTATCGGCAACGGGCAGGAGCCATATGGTTGTTGCTTTATTGTATGAAATGCAATCGCCATGTAATTGCTTTACTTTATCACTAAGCGGTAGCGATAGTCGTAGAAGCAATAGTTGGCGAGACGACAACCATGCTTAGATGGAGATCTAGGTGTCATACCGGTGACGATGGTGATCATGACGGTGCTTTGGAGATGGAGATCAAAGGCACAAGATGATGATGGCCATATCATATCATTTATATTGATTGCATGTGATGTTTATCCTTTATGCATCTTATTTTGCTTAGTTCGATGGTAGAATTATAAGATGATCTCTCACTAAATTTCAAGGTATAAGTGTTCGCCCTGAGTATGCACCGTTGCCACAGTTCGTCGTGCCGAGACACCATGTGATGATCGAGTGTGATAAGCTCTACGTTCACATACAACGGGTACAAGCCAGTTTTGCACACGCGGAATACTCGGGTTAAACTTCACCAGCCTAGCATATGCAGATATGGCCTCGGAACACTGAGACTGAAAGGTCGAGCGTGAATCATATAGTAGATATGATCAACATAGTGATGTTCACCATTGAAAACTACTCCATCTCACGTGATGATCGGACATGTTTAGTTGATATGGATCACGTGATCACTCAGATGATTAGAGGGATGTCTATCTAAGTGGGAGTTCTTAAGTAATTCGATTAATTGAACTTTAATCTATCATGAACTTAGTACTCCCTCCGTTTCTTTTTACTCCGCGTATAAGTTTTGGTCAAAGTCAAACTACACAAAATTTGACCAAATTTATATTAAAAAAATATGAACATCTACAATATTAAAACTATATAATATGAAAATACATTTCATGGTGCATCTGGAAATATGGATTTCGTATTGTGAATGTTGATATTTCTTAATATCAAGCTAGTCAAACTTTACCAAGTTTGACTTTGACCAAACCTTATATGCAGACTAAAAAGAAATGGAGGGAGTACCTGATAGTATTTTGCATCTCTATGTTGTTGTAGATAGATGGCCCGTGTTGTTGTTCCGTTGAATTTTAATGCGTTCTTAGAGAAAGCTAAGTTGAAAGATGATGGTAGCAACTACACGGACTGGGTCCTTAACTTGAGGATTATCCTCATTGCTGCATAGAAGAATTATGTCTTGGAAGCACCGCTAGGTGACAAACCCGCTGCAGGAGCAACGCCAGATGTTGTGAACACCTGGCAGAGCAAAGCTGATGACTACTCGATAGTTCAGTGTGCCATGCTTTACGGCTTAGAACCGGGACTTCAACAACGTTTTGAACGTCATGGAGCATATGAGATGTTCCAGGAGTTGAAGTTAATATTTCAGGCAAATGCCCGGATTGAGAGATATGAAGTCTCCAATAAGTTCTACAGCTGCAAAATGGAGGAGAATAGTTCTGTTAGTGAACATATACTCAGAATGTCTGGGTACCACAACCACTTGACTCAGCTGGGAGTTAATCTTCCTGATGATAGTGTCAATGACAGAGTTTTCAATCACTACCACCAAGCTACAAGAGCTTCATGACGAACTATAATATGCAAGGGATGGATAAGACTATTCCCGAGCTCTTCGCAATGCTAAAGGCTGCGGAGGTAGAAATCAAGAAGGAGCATCAAGTGTTGATGGTCAACAAGACCACTAGTTTCAGGAAAAAGGGTAAAGGGAAGAAGGGGAACTTCAAGAAGATCAGCAAGCCAGTTTCTGCTCAAGTGAAGAAGCCCAAGTCTGGACCTAAGCCTGAAACTGAGTGCTTCTACTGCAAAGGGACTGGTCACTGGAAGCAGAACTGCCCCAAGTATTTGGCGAAGAAGAAGGATGGCAAAGTGAAAGGTATATTTGATATACATGTTATTGATGTGTACCTTACTAATGCTCGCAGTAGCACTTGGGTATTTGATACTGGTTCTGTTGCTAATATTTGCAACTCGAAACAGGGGCTACGGATTAAGCGAAGATTGGTTAAGGACGAGGTCACGATGCGCGTGGGAAATGGTTCCAAAGTCGATGTGATCGCCGTCGGCACGCTACCTCTACATCTACCTTTGGGATTAGTTTTAGACCTAAATAATTGTTATTTGGTGCCAGCGTTGAGCATGATCATTATATCTAGATCTTGTTTGATGTGAGACGGTTATTCACTTGATGAGTTGACCATCAACACTTATTTATGGCACTCAGTTTATTGGTAATGATAGTGTATATCATATGATAGTGCAACTTATTTATGAAAGTGATTCCTGAAAAGATGTAGAGTTGATAATGATAGTGCAACTTATTTATGGCACTGCCGTTTGGGTCATATTGGTGTAAAGTGCATGAAGAAACTCCATTCTGATGGACTTCTGGAATCACTTGATTATGAATCACTTGGTACTTGCGAACCATGCCTCATGGGCAAGATGACTAATACTCCGTTCTCCGGAACAATGGAGCGAGCAAAAGAGTTATTGGAAATCATACATACTGATGTATGTGGTCCGATGAACATTGAGGCTCGCGGCAGATATCGTTATTTTCTCACCTTCACAGATGATTTGAGCATATATGGGTATATCTACTTAATGAAACATAAGTCTGAAACATTTGAAAAGTTCAAAGAATTTCAGAGTGAGGTGGAAAATCATTGTAACAAGAAAATAAAGTTTCTACGATCTAATCCTGGAGGAGAATATTTGAGTTACGAGTTTGGTCTTCATTTGAAACAATGCGGAATAGTTTCGCAACTCACGCCACCCAGAACACCACAGCGTAATGGTGTGTCTGAACGTCGTAATCACACTTTAGTAGATATGGTGCGATCTATGATGTCTCTCACTGATTTACCGCTATCATTTTGGGGTTATGCTTTAGAGATAGATGGATTCACGTTAAATAGGGCACCATCTAAATCCGTTGAGACGACGCCTTATGAAATGTGGTTTGGCAAGAAACCCAAGTTGTTGTTTCTTAAAGTTTGGGGCTGCGATGCTTATGTGAAAAAGCTTCAACTTGATAAGCTCGAACCCAAATCGGAGAAATGTATCTTCATAGGATACCCAAAGGAGACTGTTGGGTACACCTTCTATCACAGATCCGAAGGCAAGATATTCGTTGCTAAGAATGGATCCTTTCTAGAGAAGGAGTTTCTCTCGAAAGAAGTGAGTGGGAGGAAAGTAGAACTTGATGAGGTAATTGTACCTGCTCCCTTATTGGAAAGTAGTTCATCACTAAAATTAGTTCCAGTGATTCCTGTGCCAATAAGTGAGGAAGCTAATGATGATGATCATGAAACTTCTGATCAAGTTACTACCGAACCTCGTAGGTCAACCAGAGTGAGATCCGCACCAGAGTGGTACAGTAATCCTGTTCTGGAGGTCATGTTACTTGACCATGATGAACCTACGAACTATGAGGAAGCGATGATGAGCCCAGATTCTGCAAAATGGCTTGAGGCCATGAAATCTGAGATGGGATCCATGTATGAGAACAAAGTGTGGACTTTGGTTGACTTTCCCGTTGATCGGCAGGCCATAGAGAATATATGGATCTTCAAGAAGAAGACTGACGCTGATGGTAATGTTACTATCTACAAAGCTCGACTTGTTGCAACAGGTTTTCGACAAGTTCAAGGAATTGACTATGATGAGACCTTCTCACCTGTAGCGATGCTTAAGTCCGTCCGAATCATGTTAGCAATTGCCGCATTTTATAATTATGAAATTTGGAAAATGGATGTCAAAACTGCATTCCTTAATGGATATCTTAAAGAAGAGTTGTATATGATGCAGCCAAAAGGTTTTGTCGATCCAAAAGGTGTTAACAAAGTGTGCAAGCTCCAGTGATCCATTTATGGACTGGTGCAAGCCTCTCGGAGTTGGAATATATGCTTCGATAGTGTGATCAAAGCATATGGCTTTATACAGACTTTTGGAGAAGCTTGTATTTACAAGAAAGTGAGTGGGAGCTCTGTAGCATTTCTGATATTATATGTGGATGACATATTGTTGATTGGAAATGATATAGAATTTCTGGATAGCATAAAAGGATATTTGAATGAGAGTTTTTCAATGAAAGACCTCGGTGAAGCTGTTTATATATTGGGCATCAAGATCTATAGAGATAGATCAAGATGCTTAATTGGACTTTCACAAAGCACATCCCTTGATAAAGTTTTGAAGAAGTTCAAAATGGACCAGGCAAAGAAAGGGTTCTTGCCTGTGTTACAAGGTGTGAAGTTGAGTCAGACTCAATGCCCAACCACTGCAAAAGATAGAGAGAAAATGAAAGTCATTCCCTATGCTTCAGCCATAGCTTCTATCATGTATGCAATGTTGTGTACCAGACCTAATGTGTGCCTTGCAATTAGTTTAGCAGGGAGGTACCAAAGTAATCCAGGAGTGGATCACTGGACAGCGGTCAAGAACATCCTAAAATACCTGAAAAGGACTAAGGATATGTTTCTCGTTTATGGAGGTTCCAAAGAGCTCGTCGTAAACGGTTACGTCGATGCAAGCTTTAACACTGATCCGGATGACTCTAAGTCAAAATCCAGATAGATATTTTTATTAAATGGTGGAGCTGTCAGTTGGTGCAGTTCCAAGCAGAGCGTCGTGGCGGGATCTACATGTGAAGTGGAGTACATAGCTGCTTCAGAAGCAGCAAATGAAGGAGTCTGGACGAAGGAGTTCATATCCGATCTAGGTGTCATACCTGGTCCAATGAAAATCTTTTGTGACAACACCGGTGCTGGCAAAGGAATCCAGATTTCACAACAGAACCAAGCACATCAAGAGACGCTTCAATTCCATCCGCAATCAAGTCAAGGAGGGAGACATAGAGATTTGCAAGATACATACGGATCTGAATGTTGCAGACCCGTTGACTAAGCCTCTCTCACGAGCAAAACATAATTAGCACCAAGACTCCATGGGTGTTAGAATCATTACAATGTAATCTAGATTATTGACTCTAGTGAAAGTGGGAGACTGAAGGAAATATGCCCTAGAGGCAATAATAAAGTTGTTATTTATATTTCCTTATATCATGATAAATGTTTATTATTCATGCTAGAATTGTATTAACCAGAAACTTAGTACATGTGTGAATACATAGATGAACAGAATGTCACTAGTATGCCTCTACTTGACTAGCTCGTTGAATCAATGATGGTTATGTTTCCTAACCATAGACATGAGTTGTCATTTGATTAACGGGATCACATAATTAGAGAATGATGTGATTGACTTGACCCATCCGTTAGCTTAGCACGATGATCGTTTAGTTTGTTGCTATTGCTTTCTCCAAAACTTATACATGTTCCTGTGACTATGAGATCAGGCAACTCCCGAATACCGGAGGAACACTTAGGGTGCTATAAAATGTCACAACGTAACTAGGTGACTATAAAGATGCTCTACAGGTGTCTCCGATGGTGTTTGTTGAGTTGGCATAGATCGAGATTAAGATTTGTCACTCCAAGTATCACAGAGGTCTCTCTAGGCCCTCTCGGTAATGCACATCACTATAAGCCTTGCAAGCAATGTAACTAATGAGTTAGTTACGGGATGTAGCATTATGAAACGAGTAAAGAGACTTGCCGGTAACGAGATTGAACTAGGTATTGAGATACCGACGATCGAATCTCGGGCAAGTAACATACCGATGACAAAGGGAACAATGTATATCGTTATGCGGTTTGACCGATAAAGATCTTCGTAGAATATGTAGGAGAAATATGAACATCCAGGTTCCGCTATTGGTTATTGACCGGAGACGTGTCTCGGTCATGTCTACATAGTTCTCGAACCCATCGGGTCCGCACGCTTAGCGTTCCGTGACGATCGGTATTATGAGTTTATGTGTTTTGATGTACCGAAGGTATTTCGGAGTCCCGGATATGATCACAGACATGACGAGGAGTCTCAAAATGGTCGAGACATAAAGATTGATATATTGGACGGCTATATTCGGACACTAGAAGTGTTCTGGGTGATTTCGGAGGAAACCGGAGTGCCGAAGGGTTACCGGAACCCCCCCCCCCCGGGGAACTAATGGGCCACATGGGCCTTAGTGGATAGAGAGGGATGGCCAAGGCAGGGCCGTGTGCCCCTCCCCCCTAGTCCGAATTGGACTAGGTAGGGGGCGGCGCCCCCTTTCCTTCTCCCTTCTCCTTCTTCATTTCCCCCTCCTAGTAGGACTAGGAAAGGGGAGTCCTACTCCTACTAGGAGGAGGACTCCTCCTCTCCAGGCGCGCCACAAGGGCCGGCTGGCCTCCCCCCTTGCTCCTTTATATATGGGGGCAGGGGGCACCCTAGAACACACAAGTTGATCATTGATCCCTTAGCCTGGTGCGGTGCCCCCCTCCACCATAATCCACCTCGGTCATATCGTCGTAGTGCTTAGGCGAAGCCCTGCGCCGGTAGCTTCATCATCACCGTCATCATGCCGTCGTGCTGACGAAGCTCTCCCTCGACACTCAACTGGATCAACAGTTCGTGGGATGTCATCGAGCCGAACGTGTGCAGATCGCGGAGGTGTCGTACTTTCGGTACTAGGATCGTCGAGTCGTGAAGATGTACGACTACATCAACCGCGTTGCCATAACGCTTCTGCTTACTTTCTACGAGGGTACGTGGACAACATTCTTCCCCTGTCGTTGCTATGCATCACCATGATAGATCTTGCATGTGGGTAGGAATTTTTTTGAAATTACTGCGTTCCCCAACAACGACACCTCCGAGTTCTGCACACGTTCAGCTCGATGACGTCCCTCGAACTCTTGATCCAGCAAAGTGTCGAGGGAGAGTTCTGTCAGCACGACGGAGTGGTGACGGTGATGGTGAAGTGATCCACGCAGGGCTTCGCCTAAGCACTACGAAGATATGACCGGAGGCGTAAACTGTGGAGGGGGGCGCCGCACACGGCTAACAATTGTTGGTGTGTGTTCTAGCGGT
Source organism: Triticum dicoccoides (assembly GCF_002162155.2). Lineage (NCBI taxonomy): Eukaryota > Viridiplantae > Streptophyta > Magnoliopsida > Poales > Poaceae > Triticum > Triticum dicoccoides. The sequence continues at coordinate 282,463,477 of NC_041380.1, read as the reverse complement.
GCCCCCCTTCATATATATAGGTTGGAGGGGAGGAGAGGCAGCCAAGGGAGCACCCCAAGTAGGAGTCCTACTTGGGGTCCTCCCAATTTGGCATCCCCCCTTTCCTATTCCTATTCGGAGTAGGAAGGGAAGAGGGGGAAGGGGGAATCCTATTCCCTTTTTCCTTTCCTCCTTCCCCTTTTATGCTCCAATTTGGCCAGCCTATATGGGAGGGGTGCACCAGCCCCTTAGGGGCTGGTCTGTCCCCCTCTTGTCCCATTAAGGCCCATGTAGTTGGCACGGGGATGCCCGAAACCCCTTCCGGTGACCCGATATGCACCCGGTACCCCCGGAACACTTCCGGTGTCCGAATATCATCGTCCAATATATGAATATTTACCTCTCGACCATTTCGAGACTCCTCGTCATGTCCGTGATCTCATCCGAGACACCAAACAACATCCGGTCACCAAATCACATAACTCATATAATACAAAATCGTCCTCAAACATTAAGCGTGCGGACCCTATGGGTTCGAGAACTCTGTAGACATGACCGAGACACCTCTCCGATCAATAACCAACAGAGGAACCTAGATGCTCATATCGGTTCCCACATATTCTATGAAGATCTTTATCGATCGTACCGTAATGACAACATACATTATTCCCTTTGTCGCCGGTATGTTATTTTCCCGAGATTCGATCGTCGGTATCCTCATACCTAGTTCAATCTCATTACCGGCAAGTCTCTTTACTCGTTCTGTAATGCATGATCCCGTAACTAACTCAATATTCAAATTGCTTGTAAGGCTTATAGTGATGTGCATTACCGAGAGGGCCCAGAGATACCTCTCCGATACACGGAGTGACAAATCCTAATATTGATCTATGCCAACCCAACAAACACCTTCAGAGGCACCTGTAGAGCATCTTTATAATCACCCAGTTACGTTGTGACATTTGATAGCACACAAGGTGTTCCTTCGGTACTCGGGAGTTGCATAATCTCATTGTCATCGGAATATGTATAAGTCATGAAGAAAGCAATAGCAATAAAACTTGACAATCATTATGCTAAGCTAGCGGATGGGTCTTGTCCATCACATCCTCCTCCTAATGATGTGATCCCGTTCATCAAATGACAACACATGTCTATGGTTAGGAAACTTAACCATCTTTGATTAACGAGCTAGTCTAGTAGAGGCTTACTAAGGACACTAAGTTTTGTCTATGTATCCACACATGTATCAAGTTTCCGGTTAATACAATTCTAGCATGAATAATAAAAATTTATCATGATATAAGGAATTATAAATAACTACTTTATTATTGCCTCTAGGGAATATTTCCTTGAGAGGGATGGTTATATGATCCAATATTAGCATTTTTGAGAGATTGCACTCACGAAAGTACGGACCCTAGGCCTCATTTTCAAGCATTGCAATACCGTTTGTGCTCTGTTTTAGCAATTGCCACCTTGCTGTTTTTATTGTTCCTATTACAAAAATCTATATCTACTATCCATATTACACTTGTATCACCATCTCTTCGCCGAACTAGTGCACCTATACAATTTACCATTATATTTGTTGGGTTGGGGACACAAGAGATTTTTTTATTATTTGGTTGCAGGGTTGTTTGAGAGAGACCATCTTCATCCTATGCCTCCCACGAATTGATAAACCTTAGGTCATCCACTTGAGGGAAAATTGCTACTGTCCTACAAAACTCTACGCTTGGAGGCCCAACACGAGTCTACAAGAATAAAGTTGTGTAGTAGACATCAGAGTTTAGCTGCAAGTTTCAGGACTCGGGAGACTCATCCGTCCTCTTATGATGGTGAACCCTTGTCATGGAAGCCGGAGGACAATCCTCCCACCACACCACCATCATCATCACCAAAGAAGGAGATTTGAGTACACGGGTATGGGCACTCCCCTTGGCTATCACCAAGCTTGGGGGAGATGCCCCGGTATCGTATCACCATCACTTTTATTACCTTCACAGTTTTTAGCTCGATCCTTAGTTATTTCATGATTTAGTTGAATAAAAGTTTAGTATAATCTATTTTCGAGTGCTAGTTTCGTGATCTATCTATCTATGTAATCGAGTGAGAGTTATATAATAAAGTTTAGTTTGAGTTTTTGCTTATTTACTTTCTTGTTTCAATCAAAATAAAGAAAACAATGAAAAAGATCCTAATGCTAATCTTATGGAAAGTAATGACATCACATAAGGAAAAGTATAAGTGGTAAAATTTATCGAAAGTTGACAAACATAGCATTGGTCAATGATGCAATTCATGAAAGAATTAATAAGTGCATGACGACCACCGCTTCCCTCTACGAAGGACCTATCTTATACTTTTATGTATTTACTTTTTATGCAAGAGTCTAAAGTGTTCTCCTCTATTCCTTTTTATTTTCTCTTTTGCAAGCATCATGTGGTGGGGAAATACCTAGGCACATATATCCAGTTGGATATGAGTGATCATGAGTTATTATTGTGTACATTACCCTTGAGGTGAATAAGTTGGGAGGCGAAACTATAAGCCCCTATCTTCCTATGTGTTCGGCCAAAACTTTTTGCTCCATATATATGTTGTGAGTGTTAGCAATCACAGAAGACTAAATGATGGTTGAGTATGTGGACTTGCCAAAGGGCTCTGATACGAGACCCTTCCTAAAAATATGATGAATTGTAATTGCAAAGTTGACAGAGAACATAGTTTGTTTGTTTTCAAGAAAGTATATGCTTTATACTTCGATGTTGTGATGAATTGTTACTTGCTCATAAGAAGTTTTATGATAAAGTTTATTGTTGTTATAATAATAAGCATGATGCTACTATGTCCATGTTTTGTTTTTATCGACACCTCTCTCTCTCTCTCTAAGCATGTGGATATGATTTTCGATATCGGCTTTCGCTTGAGGACAAGCGTTGTCTAAGATTGGGGGAGTTGATACGTCCATTTTGCATCATGTTTTCCTACTGTTATTTATAGTGTTTTTATGAAATATAATACTTCGTGGGTAATTCTAATGCCTCTTCTCTCATAATATGCAAGGTTTACACAAAGAGGGAGAATACCGGCAGCTGGAATTCTGGACCTGAAAAAGATATGTCAGAGATATCTATTCTGCACATCTCCAAATGACATGAAATTTTACGGAGAATTATTTTGGAATATATAAAAAATACTGGAGAAAGAAATACCGGAGGGGGCCACCCAGGTGCCCATTAGGCACCAGGGTGCGCCACCCCCTCAAGGCGCGCCCTGGTGGGTAGTGGGCAACCTGGCCCACCTCTGGTGCCCATCTTCTGATATATAAGGTCTTTTGACTTAGAAAAAATAAAGGGAGGACTTTCGGCACGAAGCGTCGTAGTCTCGAGGCAGAACTTGGGCAAGAGCATTTTTGCTCTCCGGCGTAGCGATTCCGCCGGGGAAACTTCCCTCCAGGAGGGGGAAATCGAAGTCATCATCATCACCAACAACACTCTCATCTTTGGGAGGCCAATCTTCATCAACATATTCAACAACACAATCTCATCTCAAACCCTGGTTCATCTCTTCTGTTCAACCTTTGTATCAAAACCTCAGATTGGTACATGTGTGTGACTAGTAGTGTTGATTACATCTTGTAGTTGATGCTAGATGGTTTATTTGGTGGAAGATTATATGTTCAGATCCATTATGATATTTATTACTCCTCTGATCTTGAGCATAAATATGCTGTGTGAGTAGTTGCTTTTGTTCTTGAGGACATGGGAGAAGTCTCGTCATAAGTAATCATGTCAATTTGATATTCATTCGATGTTTGATGGTATGTATGTTGTGATTCCCTTAGTGTTGTTATGTGAACGTCGACTACATGACACTTCAAGATCTTTGGGCCTAAGGGAATGCATTGTGGAGTAGTTATTAGATGATGGAGTGATAGAAAATTGAACTTAGTTTACGCGCTATTTCGTAAGGGCTGATTTTGATCCTTATGTCTAATGCCATGGTTAGATTTTACCTTAATTCTTATTTCGTAGTTGTAGATGCTTGCGAGGGGGGTTAATCATAAGTGGGAGGCTTGTTCAAGTAAGAATAGCACCCAAGCACCGGTTCACCAACATATCAAATTTATCAAAGTAGCGAACGTGAATCAAACCAACATGATGAAAGTGACTAGATGAAATTTCGTGCGTCCTCGAGAATGTTTTACCTAATTTCAGAGATCGTTATGGCATGTCCTTTGCTATAAAAAGGATTGGGCTACCTTGCTGCACTTATTGTTACTATTGTTACTTGTCACATGTTACAAATTATCTTGCTATCAAACTACTTGTTACGGACAATTTCAGTGCTTGCAGAAATTACCTTGCTGAAAATCACTTGTCATTTCTTTCTGCTCCTCATTGGGTTCTACACTCTTACTTATCGGAAGGACTACGATTAATCCCCTTACTTGTGGGTCATCACACTAATACATGACCAATCCATAGAATTGTCATGGAGACACCCACCTGAGACAATTTATAGGATTTTGCGAAGAAATCTGTCATAGATTAACAGGTTTACTATAGTGGATGTATTAGATCGCGGCAAAATCAGATTCCTCGGAATTGATTCAATCTTGCAACGGTGGAATTGAGCTTTGGAGTCCTTACGCAACTGTTTTAGATAACTACTTCCAACTAGCACCAAGAATTGGCTCAAGGGACCTCACAGAAAAAAGAATTGGCTAAGGGGGATTAACCACTGTCTTTTTCTGCGAAAAGAATCAGATCAATTATAAAAGTTCACCAGAAGTACAAAGTATCTCAAACATAATAAAAATTACATCAAGATTTCGAGACCACCCAATGACCAATATTACCGCCAGAATGAGCCACCGACACATTGATCTCATTGCTCCCCTACTGGAGCCGGCTTGATCTTGTCGATGACAGCCCGGAAGTCTTTGCACACATGCTCCTAAGGACCAACACCATGGAGCTGCAGATGTTATTGTTGACCCCTTCGATAGATCTAAAGCATCTAACACCAAATCTCGCCACATGACGAGAAACCTTAACCTTAGCGTCTCAAGAAGAAAGGTGCCAGCAGGTGCGCAGAGCCGGAGCCGGCGTCGACATGTTCGCAAAATGTTCAATGCCTTGATCGGAGCCTTTAGGCCTCCTTTGGTTCATAGGATAGAAATGTTCTAGGAATAGGAAAATCATAGGAAGTGAGATGACATGCATCTCAATTCCTATAGAGAAAGAGATGTCATTTATGCATAGGATAGGAATTTTTTTCATTGAGTCTAAGCTAATGTTTTTTCCCTCCAGAATGTGAAGGATTGGTTCCTATCCTATACATGAATAGTAATCCATTCCTACAAACCAAAGGGTTTCAAAGGAATTTTTCCTTTGCAAATCCTATCCTATAGAATTCCTATAAATTCCTACAAACCAAAGGAGGTCTTGCCTTTTAGAAGAAAGCATTTCTGTAGCTTCTATTTTTCCTAAAGCTAATGAACCCAATGGAAGAGAAAAACTTGGAATAGATAATAAAGCGACATGAATCTACGTAGAAGCTTCATTGACGTAGTCCAAACGGCCGAACTCGATGGGGATTGAAGCCCGAAAGACAAACTCAAAAAAGAAGTGTCACCATCTGTCTGAGCGCCACACCTGCGGGGACTAAAAAGCCTAACCTAAACTACTATCCGGAGCGGAGCCACCGGAATTCCTCTCCCCGCCATCGGCCGCCGGAGGGGCAGACGGAGGGGATGTGAATCCACAGGCTCACTGATGCAGTTTGGAGGGGAGAAATGAGAGGAAGTTGTAGATGTCTGATTAAGGCGACTACTAGGTGTTGGTCAGCCGGCCGAAACTTTCGGCAGGTCGCCTCTAAGTCGTTCAATCACAGCCTATCGTACGGGCATGGTCGTACTCCCTCCATTCCAAAATAGACGACCCAACTTTGTACTAATTTCAATACAAAGTTAGTGCAAAGTTGGGTCATCTATTTTGGAACGGAGGGAGTACTTAGCTTTCATCCTCTATTTCGCGGAGCGCCTCGTGGACAAAAAAAGAGAGAGAAATCCCCCCACACAGATCACGCTCATCCTCTACCTCACGACGCTATATCGTTCGCAGATCCACAGCTCGCGCCGCCGCTGGTACTATCCTCCTCATCATCGCTCACAGAAACGTCCGCGTAGCTCGTTGTCATGCCGGTTGCCGGTGGTAGCTGTTGAAGTTGTCGGTTGCAGCAAAAAAATGGCCCACGCCGCCGCTGGAGGTAGCTGTCGTTCTTGCTGGTTGATGCAAAAACACGGCGACCGCCTTCGGCAGTGGTAGTTGCCGATGTCTTCGGTTGTAGCACTGGGCTATCTGGTTGCAGCAAAAAATGATCGCCGCCATCGTCGATTGTAGCAATGATTTTGCCGGTTCCAGCAATAGGCTAGACGGTTGCAGCAAAAGACGGTCATTGTCGTTGCCATCACAACTCGGTTGTTGTCGATGGTAGCAAAAATAGTTCCCGGTTGTAGCATTCAGCTGGCTGGTTGTAGCAAAAAATATGCCTAGTTCCAGCTCCTATTCTCAGTTGTAGCAAAACAAGCTGCCAGTTCCAGCTCCGATCGATGCTGGAACTGGCGAAAGCAGATGCTGAAACCGGGAGATTGGATAGCTGGAACTGGCGATAGCAGATGATGGAAAGCCCTTCGACTCCATCACTGTTGACGGAAAACTGTTGGAACCGTAGGCACCAAAAGCTAGAAGCAGCCATCGGGGATGCTGGAAAAGCCCGTGACGTCAATGCTGGGAACATAGGCACCAAGAGCTAGAACCGTGGCCCCAAAAAGCTGGAATAGGCACGGAAATTGTTGTGGTGGTCGAGAGAGTGGTTGCGTTGTTGCCGCCGATTTGCTGGTACCGACGCACAAAAAAGTTGCAACCAGGTGGCGGGGAAGCTGCAACCAGCAAACATCGTGGCCGTTTGCAGCTCACAATGTGGCCGGGTAGAAAGCTCCTCCGTTGTCGACCATGGTCCATCTCTGAAGATATGAGTCGTCGGGAATCAGGAGGGAGAAGGCCGTCGCATGGAGCTTCATAGAAAAAAAGAGAAAAAAAGCTCGCCGAGAGACGAAAAAGAAAAGCACAGGGGTGGTCTGCCGGCGGTCGCCTTGCCGAAGCTAGGATGCGACAGTACATGCGAGAGGGAAGGAGCGATGCAGACGAACGAGCTCTCGAGCAAATGAAAAAAAGGAAGAAAGGCGATGAAAAAGATAGATTTCTATGGACCAGCAGCGCTGGGGATAAAGACGTGTGTGGGACCCATGTCCATGTGGCGCGCGTGCAGCGCACCGGCACAAAGTTCTGCCGGCGCATCGATTGTAAACGTTCTCCTTATCTTATATGGATGCTAATAGGGTGAAGCGCAACTTGATTAGATGTTCATAATTATAAATCTGTTGTTATTTGGGATGAAGATGCCCTAGCTTTCTTCTTTCAGATTTTGTAGATGATATTACTCTCTGGTGTGCGTCATACGGCAGTCTCGCTAAAAGAACGCATTCTCACACGCGCGCGCGGAGCAGAGCAAACATGCACGCGCCCCGAAAACCAAAGAAATAACTTTACCACGGCCTGTACTGTTCCGCTGTGCTCTTCGTGCGAACCAACCTGGCGATCGACGTGTCTCCGTCATGTCACAAGGACGTACGTTACGTACGTCGGCGATGAATGATCGACCGTCTCCTGCTCGGTTGATCACCCGCGCGTAGGTACGTCCTGCGTCGGTCCACCGTGCATGGAGCAACCAACACCTTAGCGCGCGCGTTGCCCCATGTGCTGTGCCACTTGTTGTCGCGCGTGCTTCGATTGGCCTGGCCCTGGCGGCAGCAGTACACGTGTACGTGCGTGCCGCGCGCCACCAGCCACCTGATCGGTCAGTCCGTCCGTGTCACGAACCGATCGATTGATCACACCGTGCTGACGCTCGTTCTTTCGTGTCATGTTCTGTAGCTATTTTTTCCCGCAATTTTTTTTTGTTCTGTAGCTATTTCATGGGTCGCGCGTCTGTCGGTCGGCACCGGGAAACAGCTAGGACGGCATCGTACTTCCTCCGTTGCTTTTTAGTCTCACATAAAATTTGATTAAAGTCAAACTTTATTAACTTTGACTAAGTTTAAAAAAATATCAAAATTCATCATATGTAATCAATATTGTTAGATGCATCATGAAATTAATTTTCATAGCATATATATGTAGTATTGTAAATGTTGATATTTTTTCTATAAAGTTAGTCAAGCTTTACAAAGTTTGACTTTGATCAAATATTATATGCAGACTAAAAAACGGAGGGTGTCTTGGGCCGTGCGGTCACGTGCATGCATGCGTGCGCCCCATTTGTCGCACGTCACAGTGCATGTCCTCTCGTCCGCGAAGCCTGGGCTAATTGTTCGCTCGACCAATCATGCCGTTCCGCCGAGATCGACTACCTTTTTTTCCGAATGTAAAAGATCGCATTAATCAAGTTTTTCTTAAAGTGTTTGGATTGCTTGCCACATATGTCACGTGGTTTCGCATAATCAAATTAATTTGTTCAAGTACAATCTCTTTCTTTAGGGGTGTTCAAATACAATTCTGTTGGCATAAAGTGTTGATCTCCTGTGGGCCTCGCAACCAAACAGTGGTTCGAGAGAGAGCCCGCCCCAACTGGGCAAGAGTATGGCTCACCTTATTCTGGTTCCTACGAACAAAAGAAACTGGTTGTTTTCTATGATGGAAGTGTTATCACATGATAAGCTTACAAGGATGACAGTAACCTTATGGGCAATATGGACGGCAAGAAGAAAGTTAATTCATGAGGGTATTCACCAGAGTCCCCTCTACTCATTTGTTCATTAACATGTTTATATCGGAGTTTGATCAAATCACCCCACATAAATCACGAGTCCCTGTAGTGCCGGTGGTGAGCAGGAACAAATGGCTACACCCGCCTATGGGGTGCATCAAGATGAATGTTGACGCGGGCGTTTCAGTGGATCATAATGTTGGCTCTGCTGCACCGGTTTATCGCGATAGGGACGACACATATTTGGGCTCATCGGTCCTAGTAATTCATGGGTTGATCGATCCTTCATCGCTGGGAATGAGGCATCTCTATATTGCATCTGATAGCAAGGAAGTGAACAATGGCATTCACAACAACAATGTTGGATCATGTGGGGGGGGCATCAAAGAAGCTAAACAGATGGAGAAAAGTTTTAGTTCATGTACTTTTATTCATGAATTTTGAGCTTCTAATTTCAAAGCTCATAAGATATCTAGGTATGGTGTCTCCCTTTCCCCGGGAAGACATATTTGGTTAGGCAGTCCACATGATATTCTTGCAATACCTGTAAACATTGTTTCATGTGAATAAAGCCTAGCTATCTTTGCTATAAAAAACGAACAAAAGAAATCAAATGCTCTTAGCCCTAGTCTAATAGGCGTTTTATCTCCCCTGCAAGAGAAGATAGGGGGTCTATTTGGCTTGACTATGATAATGTCAAAAAATATGTCTTGACTATGATAGGCAAAGTGGTCCATTCGAGGGAGAGCGTCGCTCCCTCCATGCACATGTAAAAAGGTATCGACATGATGAGAAGATGATCTTGCCGTCATGGTTTCTTAGGATCATGTCCGCACTGCCTGAGTTGTCGGCTTCCATCCATGCACCATGCACGTTGAGCTTTGCCGACCCTATTGGTGGTGTGTTCCATCCCTCTGGTGGTCGGTTGCAGGTAGCTGGCGTCGCAGACCTCTCCCGTATGCTTCCTTGGGGCTGCTTCAGAAGACGCATGCAATCATTCCTCCTGGTAGTTTTTTTTGAGACGCATGTAATCGTTCCTCCTAACAGTTCAAAGAGCCTATGAAGATAACGCGCAAGATCAGTGTGCTCTGTGCGACGATTGTCTTTGTATTGTAGTGTATGTGGCACTCATGACACATGCAATCTAGATGGCTCTACCCAGTGGAATAAACATAGGGCCCACTGCCAACGTACGGGTCGGCACTTTCAAGGAGCATGCAACGGCGGTGGACGAGGCGGCTTGGACACACCTTCGACCCATGCTGCACGGATCCCTAAGTGGCCAGGTCTATGACTTATTCGGCTGTTGACATGCACCGGGTTGGGTTATCCCCTAACAGTTACAGGTCGGTTTAGAGCCATTGCTTGCCGACTCCATTTTCCCAACTACTTTGGGTATTTTGTCGGTTGCCGGTTAGGACATCGCTAGGGAGGCTGGTCCTTGGTATGTTCGGATCGGCTTCAGGTACTCGGTTCATAAGGTTTGGTGTTTCCTTGGTTACCATGTGCCCATGTAACAAACATAACACGATCATAGTCATTGGCATGGTGTTTCGCCAATGATTCTGAAAAAATATCGTTTGGATGGCTTACTTGGATTCTCGATGAGTGCCCGCCTCTACGGCTTACTTTGGTGTTAGTGTGCACCATGTTGGGTTATGTAGGGCACCTCTTCTGCTCTGTAGTAAGCCCGGTGGACGGTCATTTCTTTTTGGTTCCGGGTTCCGATCACTTTTGGTGTGTTGTTGGTGATAGGTTAGGTCGTCGTTGGGGAGGCTGATTCTCGGTTTGTTTGGGGCGTACCCTTGTTGCTTGGTTTGTCTAGTTTGGTGTTGCCTTGCTCAGATTGTGATCATGTGATGGTCCTTACAGACTACTCCATGTGAGTGGGTTGTTATTTACTCTTATGTACAATCCGGTAAAGCATCCCACAACCCTGGATGGCCAGGGCCCAGACAGCAAGGGTCCGGGAAGGCAAAGCCTGGGTAAAAGTGAAGCCCACCGCCCAAGCATGTGGCACGCCGACCTGGGCATATGCAAACAAAGCCGCCCAGCCAAGCCCCTCACAGCAGCCCCACAAGGCAGGGCCGGGCATCCAACATGTCGCGCCTGCCGGAGGTGACAGCGAGGCGGATTTGCCCTATCGGGGTGGTGGAGCCGCCGGTCACTCCTGAGAAGGGCTTGGTGGGCTGCAGCTGATCATATGGCACTTGGAGGCGATGGAACGTCTCGACAGAGAGAGCATTGAGTCCTGCGCCACCGTCAATGAGGGTCTTGGTGACAAGGACATTGCTAATGATGGGCGAGTAGAGCATCGGAAGGGCGCCGGCAGTTGCCGCGCACTTGAGCTGGTCGGACATGCTGAAGGTGATGGTATACTTGGACCACCTGAGTGGGCGCGTGGCCTCGAGCCTGGGGAGGGCCGCGTTGACCTCACGAGCAAACTGTTTGAAGACGCGCTGGGAGGATGGGGCCTGAGCGCCACCCAGGATGCAGGCGATGGTGCGAGGCTCCTAGAAGCCCCCAACCCCCTCGTCTTGGTGGCGGTAGCGGAGGGAGGCCAGCGTTTCCCTGAGGGTGGTCCTCGCGAGACTGGTCCCTCCAGGTTCCCTCACGAGGCTGATCCTGCACGAACCAAGAATTCTAATTGCGACATCGTGCTATCACGGATATGCGACTTATCTTATTGAGTCCGAGGTGATTCCTTGCACAGCATTCGTTCGCACTTCAGCGGTAGTGTTACTGGGTGAGGCTCACGCCGGCTTCCCCCTTCCTTGCTCATCTAAGAGCTCTGCGTCCTAGGGTCCCGACCATCGAGCAAGCTCAGCCGCCGCTGGTACGCCAGGTCGTGGTGCCGTGGTCAAGGCCAGGGTATGAAGCCTGGAGAGTTAGTAGGAGCTCTTTGAGGCGCGATGCTCAGGAGCCCCTCATTTAACGCGCAAGCGAATCACGTGAAAGAAGGGTGGACGGTGAGGCCACCCATAGCAAGGCTCCGTAGATCCCTGCGGGTTAGTTCAAGGGGAGAATGAAGCTTATACTCGCGTTTGTTGTCCTGCCACTGATCTTTCCGCAAGAAGATGAAGGCACTGAGGATTTGGTGAGGTGACGAGCGCGGAGCGGGCCACAAGCCAGAGCTCGATTCCTCAGGTTTGCCAGCATTGCAGGGACGGACCCGAGCACAAGCGTCGTGCCAGTATGTGTAGCCCCATTGCGGGATGAGCAGGAGACCGGTCAGCAATGCGGGAAGCCGTGAAGGACAAAAGACAAGTAAGAGATAATCGTCAAGTAACTCATGGAAGGAGATAAGTTAGCTTGGATAAATGCAAGAATGATACATGCCGCGGGGACGGACCCACGCGGCCTGGGGATGATGCAGCCCGAGGGGCACTCCTGACAGAATAAGTTAAAGATGCAAAAGGATACACGTCGCAAGGACAGGCCCGTGCGACTTGGGGATAATGCTGCCCGAGGGGCACCCCCAACTGAATGAATCGGAAAGAGTCACCTGGCACCGTTGCTGAAGGGATGTTGAAGCAGCCGAAGACGCATGTTGAAGAAGTTGCTCCTCACGAGTCACCACAGTCCAGAGCCCCGGGAGGCTCTGGGGGCCTGGGAGGCTCATGAAGAACCGTCGCCATTTCTGCCAGGACTGCATGATGCTTGCCTTCCTGAGCCGCTAGAGTGCTCCACAGGTGGCGCTAGAAGGTGACAGCCGTGTTCGGCAGGCCGAATGGCATGCAAACATAGTTGTGAGGTGGACCCTCGCACCAACCAACGCGTGAAGGCCAGAAAAGCTCTTGGGATGTGGCCCTGTCGAGCCCTGGGATGTTAACGCAGACGCGCATCTCGTTGTCCTTGATAGGACAAAGTGCCGCGCCAGGTGCTGGCGGCGATCGCGGCGCATGGTCCTGGCCTCTTGAAGCTCCTCGGTGAGGAACTCCTAAGCACTGGGTACTCCCTGCCTTCTGCCCTCATGAGGGAAGCGTGCGGTGAAGCATGCCTCCACGTGGTGCCCGAGCACCTCCCTCGTGACATTGGCTAAGTCAGAGGCCCTCCAACAAAGATCCCCCAAGCCCAGTCTGAGGAGGGCGCCAGGTGCGCCTTCCTATGCAAGGGAGGGAGGCGCCCCATCCGTGGGCGCAGGTCCTGAGGTGGTGCCGCTGGAGACACCTCTCTCCTGAAGCTCCTGGCTGCGCAGCTGCTTCTTCTTCTTGGGGACAACCTCAGGTGGGTAGATGGCACCTTCGTTGTCTGGGTCTTCGGCCGCCGCAGCCTGGTAGGCACGCTCTAGAGAGCACACTGCATCCTTCTCATCGCAAGCGACCGTGATGACGTCGCAGCTCCCTGGCATCTTTAGGACGTTGTAACCATGGTGGGTCACTGCCATGAACTTGGCCAGGGCCGGATACCCAAGGATGGTGTTGTACGGAAGGCGGATGTGGGCGACGTCGAAGTCAATGAGCTCAGTGCGGTAGTTGTCGCGCCTGCCGAAGATGACAGGGAGGCGGATTTTCCCTATCGGGGTGGTGGAGCCAGGGTCACTCCTGAGAAGGGCTTGGTGGGCTGCAGCTGATCATACGGCACTTGGAGGCGATCGAACGTCTCGACAGAGAGAACATTGAGTCCCGCGCCACCATCAATGAGGGTCTTGGTGACAAGGACATTGCTGATGATGGGCGAGTAGAGCATCGGAAGGGCGCTAACAGTTGCCGCGCACTTGAGCTGGTCGGACGAGCTAAAGGTGATGGTGTACTTGGACCACTTGAGTGGGTGCGTGGCCTCGAGCCTGGGGAGGGCCGCGTTCACCTCACGAGCAAACTGTTTGAAGACGCGCTGTGAGGCTGGGGCCTGAGCGCCACCCAGGATGCAGGCGATGGCGTGAGGCTCCTGGAAGCCCCCAGCCCCCTCGTCCTGGTGGTGGTCGTTGTTCCTTCTTGGTGGTGGCGACAGCGGAGGGAGGCCAGCATTGCCCTGAGGGCGGTCCTCATGAGGTTGGTCCCTCCAGGCGCCCTCACGAGGCTGATCCTGCCAGCAGTCCTCGCAAGGGCGGTCGCGCCACTCCTGGAGGGAGCCGCGATCATCCCAGCGCCCTCCACTTCTGCCTCCTCCACGGTCGTAGCCTCGGTCGTTGCGCTCAGGGCGTCGTCGGAAGCGCCCATCACGGATGGCCCTGAGCTCCTGACAGTCATTGGTGTTGTGGTTGTGTACGTTATGGAAGGCGCGGAACAGGCGGTTGGCCTTGGATGACTCTGGGTGGTCGCAGCCACGCTTCATCTCCGGCTCCGCTGCGAGCACGGCAGTCCCCTTGCACTTCATGTCCTTGGTCTTGGCCTTCTTCTCTTCTGGGTCGGCAGCTGGAAGCTCAAGGAGGGAAAGGCGTCCCTCCTCAGTTCTAGCGCACTTGGTCACCATATTGAACATCTCCATGGCCGTGCATAGGTCCTCGTGTATGGCAAGCTCCTCCTTCATCTTGACATCACGGATGCCATCGGAGAACGCTGAGATGATGGCCTCATCCGTTACCTTGGGGATCTTGAGGCAAACAATGTTGAAACGCTGGATGTACTTCTGTAGGGTTCCCCCTGGCTGCTGGTTGATGCGCCGCAGGTCACCAGCGGCAGGCGGGTGGTCGTGAGTGCCTTGGAAGTTGGCGATGAAACACTCGCACTAAAGGAAATATGCCCTAGAGGAAATAATAAAGTTGTTATTTATATTTCCTTATATCATGAAAAATGTTTATTATTCATGTTGGAATTGTATTAACCGGAAACTTAGTACATGTGTGAATACATAGACAAACAGAGTGTCCCTAGTATGCCTCTACTTGACTAGCTCGTTAATCAAAGATGGTTAAGTTTCCTAGCCATGGACATGCGTTGTCATTTCATGAACGGGATCACATCATTAGAGAATGATGTGATGGACAAGACCCATCTGTTAGCTTAGCATAATGATCGTTCAGTTTTATTGCTACTACTTTCTTCATGACTTATACATGTTCCTCTGACTATGAGATTATGCAACTCCCGAATACCGGAGGAACACCTTGTGTACTATCAAACGTCACAACGTAACTGGGTGATTATAAAGATACTCTACAGGTGTCTTCGATGGTGTTTGTTGAGTTGGCATAGATCAAGATTAGGATTTATCACTCTGTCTATCGGAGAGGTATCTCTGGGCCCTCTCGGTAATGTACATCACTATGAGCCTTGCAAGAAATGTTGTCGGATCACGGGTTTCGGAAAAACCCGTAAGGTTCGAACACTGGGGTGTGCACGAAGATCTCCCCCCTATCGATCTGCGTCCTAACTTAGCCTAGATCTCATGAACTAACTCGACGAACTTGCAACACAAAGGACACAAGTTTTATACTGGTTTGGCCCACCGTTGTGGTGTAATACCCTACTCCAGTGTGGTGGTGGTGGATTGCCTCTTGGGCTGAGCATGAACAGTACAAGGGGAAGAACAGCCTCCTCAGGTTGAGGTGTTCTTGTGCTTGGTGCACTTGTGTGGCTGGGGATGACCTTGATGATCTGTCCCCGCCTGTGGTGGTGGCTAGTCCTATTTATAGAGGCCCTGGTCCTCTCCCCAAATATTGAGCAGGAAGGGAGCCAAAAACGGCCAATTCGAAAGGGGACAACTAGTACAAGCTATCCTGACAAAAGGTGGTCTTCGCCTGCCAAAGGTTCTGGTGGTGACGCCGTCATGGGCTCCATGGTGACCTCCGTCTTGCCGTCCTTCTAGTCTTGGTCTTGTTGCACCAATATGGAAACCTTTGTTTGATGCCTCGGTACTCCGCGCCTAGCACCAAAGAGGAAACAAGGACGCTGCGCGCACTGCCGCCCGCCTGGTCTCGATCGTCATGGCTTACGTCACGGAAACCTCATGAGGTTTGCCCGACCTTGAACTCTCCGCCCCTCACGAGCCAGCCTAGCGAGGCCGCTCTTGAGGAGGTCTTGTGTCGTCCGCCTCGTGAGGCTTGGCCCCTCGCGAGGGTCTTGATTCCTTGTTGATGAAGATGGGTCGTACAGGCCTGCTAGCAAAGCCACGCCATGGGCCGCAGGCAGGCAAGTCCGGGGACCCCCGTTCCCAGAACGCTGACAGTAGCCTCCGGGCCCAAGGCGCGCTCGGGCTTGGCTTCGAGGCGAAGCCAAGGGTCAAGTGCGGAACACCGTGGGCCCCAATAGCCTGCAGCCTCGATCGACGCGTGGTGGTTGATTGGACGTGGGTGTCTCCGCTTCCCCACGCTGCCTCGGCAACTGCCCGACGTGACAAGTCCCTGCGACATGCGAGGAAAACCATCATTACCTATGATCATGGGGGTGTTGGTTGGCCTCCTGCTGGTATAAATGGGAGGGGGCGGAGCCCCCGTCGCCCATCCTTCCTCTTCCTCTTACGCTTCTTCTCCTTCCTTGCTCCTCTCCTGCCACCAATGGCGTCGTCAAGGAGGTTCACCACCGCGGAGAAGGGGAAGGCCCCTCGCGAGGGGCCCGGCTCTCCGGTGCCCAAGCGTGGACGCGACCGTCCCCGCAAGCACACCGCAACCCCCGCCGCGGCTCCGCACGGCCGCGGTGGTGCCGCCTCGCGGGGCAGGGGTCGCTCCGGTTGTGGTGGTCCCGTCGATGAGGGGAGGCGTGCCGTGGTTGCACGGCCTCCCTGGCCACGCTTCCACTCGGCGGAGATGCTACCGGAGTTCGTCGTCTGGTCGGAGAATCTGGCCGGCAACTGGCTTCAGCTCCCGCGCTTCCTCGCCGATGAGCTGCCGGCCTCAGCTCCTGGTGGGCTTTGGCTGTAGGCGGATGGCTGCTGCAGTAGGGCTTCCTTGGTTCCGGTCGAGGTCTCTTCTGCGGGCAACGTAGCTCTAGCCCGCGGTTGGCAGACATTCACCCGCGCGCGCGGCCTGGGCAGGCGGTGCACCCTTCACTTCAAGTATGGCGATGACGCGACCCTCTGTGTGAGGGTGTTCAGTGAAGATGGTCGCCGCGTCGGGTGCTGCCCCAAGGTGAACGACGGTGAGGAGGTTCTCGGCCTTGGCGACGGCTGCGACAAGGATGGGGGCGAACCCGCCCTTGGCGCCGACCGCATCTCGTCTGGCTATGGCAGTTCTTCCCCCAGCGACAGCTCCAGCTGCGGGGGCTATGACCAGCCGCCACGCCGTCGTGCATGCTTCGAATACGATGGTGGGTCATCTCGTTGCCGCACCTCCGTGAAGCGTGAGGAGGGGTGCGGCTGAGCTCAAGCGGGCCCTAGGGCCTATCCCCGTGGACCGCTGTAGGCGTCGCTTCTGTTTTGTTCTTCTTTTCCTTCCTGCATCAGAAAGAAACCAGGATGGGCCCCGGAGGGGCGTGTATCGAACTATGATTTCAATAGTTATGCTATGTTTGCCGTTCCTGTGCCGTGTCGTAACATTATCATTTTATGTAGGGATAACTTAGCTCGACTTATTTTGAGTGACCCCCTCCTCACGAGGCGCTCACTTCCTAGTGCTTGTCGAGGCCTCCTTGGCCTGATATGCGCTTAGGAACAGCAAAAAAATCATAAGAGGTTTATCGCTCACCCGGGGTTTGGTTATAGGCGCCGCTGGCCTTGACTTAGTGCTTCGCGTCGCGATGCCCATGGGGCACGTACTGGGAGAGGTGCACCAGCTTGTGGGCTCGAACGAGGGTGCCTCACGAAAAGACAAAAGAAAGAAGCTCACGAAGGTACCTATCCAGCCCCCTCACGAGGGACGCGAGGGAGAGTTTAGGTTGACCAAAGAGGCGAAGGCAGAAAGCGATAAAACAGAACTAGCAATAAACACTAGAAAGCAAACTTCAATTAAAAGAGGGGCAAGCCAACTTCGGAAAGCAAATGAAAAGCCGCGTCCGGCACCTAGTCTAGTCTTCGACGTCTTCTCACCAGCGCGGAGCTAAGTGTTGCCACTCGGCGTGGGAGGGAGCCCCCAAGGCCCAAGTGTCGGTATCAAAACCGGCGGATCTCGGGTAGGGGGTCTCGAACTGTGCGTCTAGGATCGATGGTAACAGGAGATAGGGGACACAATGTTTACCCAGGTTCGGGCCCTCTCTATGGAGGTAATACCCTACATCCTGCTTGATTGATATTGATGAATATGGGTGTTGCAAGAGTTGATCTACCATGAGATCGTGATGGCTAAACCCTAGAAGCCTAGCCTATATGACTATGGTAATGAATGGTGTCATTTCCGGACTATCCCCTCCGGTTTATATAGACGCCGAGGGGGTCTAGGGTTTACATAGAGTCGGTTACATAAGAAGGGATCTTCATAGTTGGTCGCCAAGCTTGCCTTCCATGCCAAGGAGAGTCCAATCCGGACTCAGGTATAGTCTTCGGCCTTCATGTCTTCACAGCCCATCAGTCCAGCCCACGGATAATAGGTCGGATGCCCGAGGACCCCTTAGTCCAGGACTCCCTCAGTAGCCCCTGAACCTGGCTTAAATGAAGAGGAGTTCGGCGCGCAGATTGTCCTCGGCATTGCAAGGCGGGTTCCCTTTTATCCAAACTTCACAATAGTCTTCGGATGCGATGATAGTATCAGGACCTGTCACACACACCATACAAAACCGTAGAGAGAATATATATTTTTGCACGAGTCTAATCCGCTGACAGCTTTTACAACATGACATCACGCCTGTCCGGTCATAATTTTGGACCGTTTTTCGTCTACCGCTCCATGTTTCGAGACACGGTTGCCATTGGCATGTCTTGTCAAAGCAGAGATTGTGCCCTCTTATTACGGGATTCTCATCAATACGGGCATGGGTAACCCAACTGTGCCATTTATACAGCCCTTGGGAATATGCGAATCTTAAGGCGGGTGAGGAGGCATTTAATGTTCGTTGCCTTTATAAGGGGATAAGGATTTCCTCTTCCTCCCTCACGCCCTCTCTCTGTCTCTCGAGCTCCAGCACCCAAGTTCTCATCTCTTTCCCACCCAAGCAACCATGTCCGGATCCGGAGGTCAGGGCAAGTGGATGGTTTCCTCCGTCAAGGAGGAGAACATTACGGAGCTTCGGGTTGCCGCGTACTTGGCGAAGGAGATCGCTCACCGCCTGCCGGCCAAGGGAAAAGTCGTCCCCATGCCGGAGCCCACCGAGAGGGTGGTGTTCCTTCCCCATTTCTTCTGCGGGCTAGGGTTTCCACTCCACCCTTTCGTCCGCGGGCTAATGTATTATTACGGGATAGATTTCCATGATCTGTCCCCGAATTCCTTTCTCAACATCTCGGCGTTCATCGTCATGTGTGAGGCCTTCCTCCGCATCCATCCCCATTTCGGGCTGTGGCTCAAAGTCTTCAACGTGAAGCCGAAGGTGGTGGACGGCCAGCACGCGGAGTGCACAGGAGCCATGGTGAGCAAGCTATCCAACGTATCCTGGCCCAAAGGCACTTTTGTGGACACAGTGAAGGAGTGGCAGAAGTAGTGGTTCTACATCACAGAACCTCGCGGCACCACCTGGGCCGCAGCTGCCAAATTCCGCTCCGGCGCCCCCACGCGACTCACCTCCTGGGTTGAGAAGAGTCCGGACTAGGGTTCCCCTGACGAGGTGATAGTGCTACAGACGCGCGTCCAGAGCATGTCCACCAAGAAGGTCAAGCTCGTTGATGTGATCCAGGTGATGCTGGTTCGCCGGATCCTTCCGTGCCAGCGCCGAAGCCGTTCTCTGTGGGAGTTCAACCCAAAGAAGGATTAGGCTCTAGTGAGGCTCTTCGAGACTACTCACGAAGGCACATGGAAGTTGCTCTTTAAGGGCAACAAGAAGCCGCTGGTCACGGATTCAGACTATGGTCACGATTGTAGACACCTCACCAGTGAGGTATGCTATTTTTCGATGCATCCCCAATTTAATCATTTCAAGGATGATGTCTGAGCTTATTATTACATTTCCAGGACTGGATGGAGAGGGCAAAGCGGGTCCAGTGTCCGTCTCCACTACCTGAAGAACCGGTCATCCCGCGTATAGCGAAGATGCTGGTGTCGGCGTCTTATAAGGTGCTGGAGAAGAAGGCCAAGAAGAAGGCCAAGGGTGGCCCCCATCGCAAGGGCACTTCGGACGTGGCGTCCGAAGACGACGAAGCCCATTCCTTTGTCCCTGAGGAAAACGGCGAGGAAGAGGAGGAGGAGGAGGAGGAAAACACCCCTCCCCCTGAGGAGAGGAAGAAGAAGAGGGCGGCTTCAGCGCATCCGGAGGCGGACACGCCCAAGAAGGGGAAAAGCGCCCCAACGGTCAACACCGTGTGGGACGTTGACAGCAGTCCGGAGAGATGCCCCCGCGCTAAGCCCCCGGCAGCATCGTAAGTGACATGGATCTCTCATGCGCACATCCGTCCCTTTCTCTTTATTATTATGACATATTTAATTGTGCTATTGTAGTCCGGCCCGCGACCTTACCCATCGATCCTCATCTGGAGGTTCGCTGGCTCTGTCGGAGATGGCGAGCATGTCGCCACCGCCTGCTTATTCTCCCGGGGCCAGGGATGACACCGAGGTGCTGTCCCGGAGGACCACTCCGAAGCGGGGAGGAGCCCAGGATGCTATGCGGGAGGCGCCACAGGGCGAGACCTCCACTGCCGGACACATGGGGGAACTGATCCCCATGGAGATTGGCGTAGAGGGCCGTATCCAGTTCGGCCCTCAGCCGAATACGATTCCGGAGGCCCATATGGCTCTGGAGTCGGGCGAGCGGCCCCCTTTAGAGGAGGGGGGTGCGCCGCTCCCATCGGTGGCCCTTGTCCATCTAGGGACACCGGATAACCTGATGGAGGCGCTTCGAAGCGCCTCTGTCGTGGACGAGCACCATGTCCTTATGGGTGCGGTGATCGAGAAGATTTAGTCTGCCAAGGGTGGACCGAATGAAGCCTGCAGCAGCCTGTTGACAGGTTTCGAGGTAAGGAAGAGAAAAACCCCGTGTAGCCAGTAGCCCTTGAGACACTGTCCGGTGTTCGGCAGGAATAACCGGACAGAGGATCAATTCTTCTGTTGTAGGAGACTAACGTAGTATGTACGAATGAACAGGCGTCGCTGTTGGCCGTGACCTCCCATGTTGCTGAAGTCTCTGAGCTGAGGCAGAGGTTGGGGCGGACCAAGAACGAGCTCGGCGAGGTCAAGGTTCAGCTCCAGGAGAAGCAAGGTGAGTGACTACTTGCTATTTGTTTAGAAAGGACAGGCGCTGTCTATTGACCGCTATGTAGGAATATGTGTAGGAGCCGCAACCGAGGTCGAGGCCCTGAAAAAGGCCCTGGGCGAGGCCGAGGAGAAGGCTGTCCAGTAGCAGGCCGCTCGTAAGAAGTCCAAGGCTTAGGTCAAAGAGATCTAGCAGGAGCTCCAGGATGCGGTCAAGAAATGCTATGCCTTGGAGCATGATGCATCGGTTCAAGGGACGAACTCACCAAGGCTCGTCAGAGTGCGAAGACCGCACGGAATGAGGCCCAGGCTGCCCTCCAGGAGATCCAAGAGGCCAAGAAGATCACGGCATGTAAGGGATTTAAGATGCAAAGCAAGTATGTGGCGAAGCAATACCTTTTACTAACCCGGGTTCGGAGTTCCCCAGGAGCATGATTTGCCACGCAGTGTATCAGACGCCGTGGAGTTCTACCGAGACGAAGGAGGGGGGTCTACGGAGAAGCTATTCTGGTCGCAGTATGCGAAGCCGAAGCATCCCGTGTCCTTCACCGATAAGCTGAAACAGCTGGTGGAGCTGCATAGGGTGGCCGAACTAGCCATGAAGGATTTCATAATCCGGCTATGGCCAGCCGAAGCTATGCCAAGCAGCTACTTCGGACTCGTGATGCGAATGGTGAGCGCCTGTCCTCGGCTGGACGTCATCAAGCGCTCGGCCTGCATTGAAGGTGCGCGCATGGCCTTCCCCCGTTGCAAGATGTGGTGGGCGAAGATGGACGCCATCGAGGTGACCATAGGGCCACCGGAGGGCAAGGAACACCGCACACCCGAACGGTATTTTGCGGATGTCTTGGAGGGTTCTCGTCTTGCGGCGGCACAATGTTCGCAGGATATTGTATTTGAGTAAATGTATGCGTGTTGCCTTTGCCTTGTATTACTGGAAGAAAGCCTGTTTTGTAATGTGATATTGTTATGCTTTGAATTGTTTCCTCCTATGTGGCCGTTTTGTATGTAATCTGAGGGTTGGCCAGTCGTCGGCTTCTGCCCTCCCGTAAGTAGTACGGAGGTGTTCGGGATGGAGTCTAAACAATCTTGATCCAATTGTATGGTCCTTGAAGGAGTTGTTTAGCGCAACGAATAAGGCAATCAGACTATACGGCTTAAACTTCCTCACTTAGCCATAGGGGTTTTATAATAAAGCATAGGTGCAGCCCCTGGTTCGAACCAGGGGGCTGTCAGCATCTGATCGGGAAGTGCCGATCTTTCGCATAATGCGGAAAAAATCTCCATTGATTTGTGACCCTCGAAGAGCTGACTGGCTCTCGCCGTATCATGACAGTCAGTTTTCGGCTTTCTCTACTGAGGTGCTCATCTGGTCAAGGCCAGCGCACAATCGCAGTAGTTCTCCCTTTACTACCCTAGCCGATTTAGCGGAACGTAGGGTAGCAAGCACAGGAGCCGGGCAACCCAACTATTGACCAAAGAGATGATTCAGAGCCAATGCATATAATGCTAAATTTGGGGTGCCGAACTTATCTTTAGGGATTGTTCGGGCTTTGTTGCCGTATCATGGGGCGATGGGGAGCCCCTAGCAAATATGACACGTACCAGAGTGTACGACTTCTAGGAAATAAGAAATATAAAGGAAAACGGAGGGAGAACAGAGATAGGGTCCGGAGCCCTTGAACTTGGCTCATGAACTATTTCCATTATAGTTGGGTTTATGCGTCCAAGCACATTGGTACAAGATAATGCAAAGAGCAACCGGTTATTTGACACGCCATACCCGAAGGCGAATTGTGCGTGGGTCCTGAAGACGGTTAGCCTCTAGGGCTTCCCATGTACGCCTGTGTTCCGTGTCAATCCGGTGTGTTTGTCCTTTGACGGGGTTGTTGATCAGGCCGTCGAAGGAGACCCCCATAGGAGAAGCCTGAAACAAGGAAAAATAGATAGTAGAGTTATATGTGTTTTCGGGATCGATCTGGCCGAACCATGGATCCAGGATAGCTTGTGCCTCCGTCGATGCCCATGGAATTGTGAGTCTGTAGTTATGGACGCGTGGTATGAATGCCACTACCTCATCGGGATTGGGACGGAGGCCGACTTGCTAATCAAGCTCTTGACGAGCCACGCTGTCCTGTTGCAGTGTGGTTCGGACCCTCTTAATCATGTCCAGGGGCTCGGCAGCCAGATTATGCTGTTGCTTGAGAAGGCCGCTTTGTAGCTCTGCTGCTAGGGCGGCGGTGTGTTCCTCTGTCCGAAGGGAGCGTTCTGTGTTTCCGTTGACAGTTATGACGCTGCGCTAACCGGGCATCTTCAACTTGAGATAGGCATACTGTGGTACCGCGTTTAATCTAGCAAACGTGGTTCGTCTGAGTAATGTGTGGTAGCCACTGCGAAAGGGGACGATATCGAATATTAACTCCTCGCTTCAGAAGTTGTCCGGGGAACCAAATACCACCTCTAGCGTGATTGAGCCCGTGCAGCGGGCCTCAACGCCTGGTATGACTCCTTTAAAGGTAGTCTTTGTGGGTTTGATTCGTGAGGGATTAATGCCCATCTTCCACACTGTATCCTGGTAGAGCAGGTTGAGGCTGCTACCGCCGTCCATTAAGACTCGTGTAAGGTGAAATCCGTCAATGATTGGGTCGAGGACCAGTGTGGCTGAGCCGCCATGCCGGATACTAGTTGGATGATCTCGATGATCGAAGGTGATCGGGAATGACAAGCACAGATTGAATTTTGGGGTGACTGGCTCAACCGCGTAGACGTCCCTAAGTGCTCGCTTACGCTCCCTTTTGGGGATGCGTGTAGCATATATCATGTTCACCATTTTGACTTGAGGGTGGAATTTCTTCTGCCCTCTGGTGTTCGGCAGCCGGGGCTCTTCGTCCTCGTCCTCACTTTGCTATCCCTTTTCTTTGTTTTCGGCATTTAACTTGCCAGCCTGTTTGAAAACCCAACAGTCTCAGTTGGTGTGATTGACTTGTTTGTCTGGGGTACCATGTATTTGGCACGGACGATCGAGTATGCGATCCAGGCTGGATGGACCCTCGCTGTTCCGTTTGTAGGGCTTCTTTCGCTGTCCGGACTTGGAGCCACTGAATCCGGCGTTAACGGTGGTATCATCAATGTTGTCGCCATTGCTTCGGCATTTGTGTCTGTTGCGCCGGATCTTTTCGGAGCTATTCT
This sequence comes from Triticum dicoccoides, assembly GCF_002162155.2. NCBI lineage: Eukaryota > Viridiplantae > Streptophyta > Magnoliopsida > Poales > Poaceae > Triticum > Triticum dicoccoides. The sequence goes on along the minus strand of NC_041380.1, from coordinate 282,439,329 downwards.
TGGCCTCGGAGGGGCCTGTCTCGCTGGCTGCGTTTTTGCTACGAGCCAGCCAGCTATCCTCTCCCGCGCAAAAGCGGGTCATGAGTGCCGTAAGGGCTGCCATGGACTTCGGTTTCTCTTGGCCGAGGTGGCGTGCTAGCCATTTGTCACGGATGCTGTGTTTGCAGGTCGCTAGGGCTTCGGCATCCAGACAGTCAATAATCTGGTTCTTTTTGGTTAGGAACCTAGTCCAGAATTTTCTGGCTGATTCTCTAGGTTGTTGAACTATGTGGCTTAAATCATCAGCATTGGGTGGCCGGACATATGTACTTTGGAAGTTGTCAAGAAAGGCTTCTTCCAGATCCTCCCAGCTGCCAATGGAATTCTTGGGCAGACTATTCAGCCAGTGTCTAGCTGGCCCTTTGAGTTTCAGAGGGAGGTATTTGATGGCGTGGAGGTCGTCTCCCCGGGCCATGTGGATGTGGAGAATCAAGTCCTCAATCCATACTGCGGGGTCGGTTGTTCCGTCGTATGATTCAATATTGACGGGCTTGAATCACTCAGGGAATTCGTGATCCAACACCTCATCTGTGAAGCAGAGAGGGTATGTGGCGCCTCTATATCAGGCCGCATCACGGTGCACCTCCGATGGAATGCGTCTACGGTTATCGGCCCGGGTGTGACTAGGCTTGTCACGCCCGAATAGGTAGTTGTCATCCCAAGTTGGGAAGCGTCCTCGTGATCCGTAGATTGATCTGGTATGTTCTGCTCTCCTGTCCAGCTCCTTCCAAAGGTCGTACGTAAGGTCCCGAGCTGTTTTGTCCCTGTTTTTGCAAGGTGGTGGGGCGGGCTGTTGTTTAGCCTGAGTTGCCGCCTTATCCCGACCACGGGGTGGTCGGTCCGCCGCACTATCCCGACCGCGTGGTGGTCAGTCCGCATTGCGTGAGGGAGGTATGGGATTTAGTGCCTCCTCATCGAACCGAGGTAGCAGTCTATGCTTTGGGTAACTCTTGGCTGGGTGCTTGAGGCCGTATTCTTCGGCTGCCAGGACATCAGTCCACCTGTCAATGAGTAGGTCTTGATCGGCCTGAAGCTGCTACTGCTTCTTCTTCAGGCTTCTTGCGGTGGCTATTAGCTGACGCTTGAAGCACTCCTGCTCGAGGGGTGCCTCAGGTACAATGAAGTCCTTATTGCCGAGGCTCTCATCATCCTTGGAGACTGGACGGTAACTGTCATCGTCTGGGTCATTGGGCATGGTCTGATTATCAGGGTTATCCTGCCCGTTGTCTTGTTCCTCATGTTCGGATGTAGCCTCGATAGGGTCTTCGTTATTTTCGGCATCGCCGGGAGTGCTACTCTCTCCGGTGCCAATATTCTCGTCGTTTGAGCGACGGGGCTTAGAGCGGCGTTTAGGGCGCCGGCGCTTGGACTGTGTCTCGGGAGGTTTATTCGCAACTGGATCTCCTTTGTCGTCGTCGCTAGCTTTTTTAGGTGTGTCGACCATGTACACATCGTACGAAGAGGTGGCCGTCCAATGTCTAGTAAATGGTGGGTTTTGGTCTTGCTCCTGGTCGGCATCGTCGTCCATACCGTTGATGTCTTCGGAGCCATAATCGAGCACGTCGGTTAAATCATCGATAGTGGCTATGAAATGGGTGGCGGGTGGGAAACAGAATTTCCCGTCATCAGCCTCTGGCTCAAAGCGAACATAGTTCGGTTGTGAGTCCTTCTCCAAGGACATGTTCTTTAAAGAGTTTAGCACATCACCCAAGGGCGAGTGCTGGAAGATGTATGCGGCGCTAAATTCGAAAATCGATAACCGATCCAGCTCGGTGTCCGCAGGCATACCCGATTTGGAACTCATGGCTAGAGACGAGTCCGGAGTTCCATTGACGTAGATATCATGGGATACCGAGTCCGTGTGCGGCTCCAACACCGGGGACTCTGTGGCTTCGGATGGCACTGTTTGCTCCGGTTCTAAGGCCGTTGCAGCAGCAGGGACCATCCGCTGGATGTGATCTGGTGACAGATTTAGGTCATGTTCATCGGAGCGAGGGGGAGCGATCGTTGCGGTCTCAAATACATTGAAGATCAAGTCTCCATGGACATCCGCGACGTAGTTAAGGCTTCCAAACCTGACCTGGTGGCCAGGGGCGTAACTATCGATCTGCTCCAGATGGCCAAGCGAGTTGGCTCGCAGTGCGAAGCCGCCGAACACGAAAATCTGTCCAGGGAGGAAGGTTTCTCCTTGGACAGCATCGCTGTAGATGATTGAAGGAGCCATCGAGCCTTTCGTGGACGGCACAGTGGAAATCTCAATGAAAGCACCAATGTCGGTGTCAAAACCGGCGGATCTCGGGTAGGGGGTCCCGAATTGTGCGTCTAGGATCGATGGTAACAGGAGATAGGGGACACAATGTTTACCCAGGTCCGGGCCCTCTCTATGGAGGTAATACCCTACGTCCTGCTTGATTGATATTGATGAATATGGGTGTTACAAGAGTTGATCTACCACGAGATCGTGATGGCTAAACCCTAGAAGCCTAGCCTATATGACTATGGTAATGAATGGTGTCCTTTCCGGACTATCCCCTATGGTTTATATAGACACCAGGGGGATCTAGGGTTTACATAGAGTCGGTTACAAAAGAAGGAATCTTCATAGTCGGTCGCCAAGCTTGCCTTCCATGCCAAGGAGAGTCCAATCCGGACTCAGGTATAGTCTTCGGCCTTCATGTCTTCACAGCCATCAGTCCGGCCCATGAATAACGGGCCGGACGCCCGAGGACCCCTTAGTCCAGGACTCCCTCACCAAGGGCGGCTCTCCTGAGGCTCCGGGGCGTGTACAGCCCCACTCATTATTACGTAAGAGTGTCACGAGCGGCGATTCTTCATAGGCACGGGGCCTTGCTTCACAGGCACTGGGCCTTCTTCACATGCACTGGGCCTTTCTTCACAGGCACCGGGCCTTCTTCACATGCACTGGGCCTTTCTTCACAGGCACCGGGCCTTTCTTCATGGGTAGAACTCCCTGAGGTGTTGGATGTTCCAGGCGTTCTGGATGGGTACCCCGTCCCGTGTCTCCAGGCGCGCGGCGCCAGGCCTGGAGACGTGGACGACCTTGAACGGGCCCTCCCACGTAGGTGAGAGCTTATGCAGCCCCTCTCTGGAGAGCACCCACCTCAGGACGAGGTCACCCACATCAAGAGTCCTGGAGCGGATGTTGTGGCAGTGGTACCGCCGCAGCGCCTGCTGGTATGTTGCCACCCGTAGTGCAGCTTCGCGGTGTCGCTCCTCCCCCAGCATGAGGTCCATCCTCCGCATGGCGTCCTGCTGCATCTCACCGAACACCAGGACCCATGCGGAGCGATGCTCGACCTCGTGAGGGAGGACTGCTTCTGCTCCATAGACGAGGAAGAACGGGGTTTTGCCCATTGGCTTGGTGGCGGTGGTGCGGATCGACCACAGCACAGACTGGAGCTCGCCGTGCCAGCCCCTGCCGCAGGCCTCAAGCTTTTTCTTGAAGGTTCTGGTCTTGAGGCCCTTCAGGAGCTCCGTGTTGGCGCGTTCGGCCTGGCCGTTGCTCCTGGGGTGTGCTACTGAGGCGTAGTAAAACTGCGTTCCAAGGTTAGCACAATATGACTTGAAGATATTACTAGTGAACTGCGAGCCGTTATCGGTGATGATGCGGTGGGCGACCCCAAAGCGGCTCACGAGGCCCTTGATGAACTTGACTGCAGAGCCAGCTAGGATGGCGAGGACGGCTTCCACCTCCGGCCACTTGGTGAACTTGTCAATGGCGACGTAGAGGTATCGATAGCCCCCAGGCGCCCGAGGGAACGGGCCCAGAATATCCAGCCCCCAGACCATGAACGGCCATGAGCGTGGGATGGTCTGGAGGCCCTGAGCTGGCTGATGGATCTGCTTGGCGTGGAATTGGAAGGTCTCGCAGGACTTCACCAGCTCGGCCGCGTCGTTGAGCATCGTAGGCCAGTAGAATCCACTTCGGAATGCCTTGCCGACGAGAGTTCGCGACGATGAGTGGTGCCCACAGTCTCCGCCATGTATGTCAGCTATTAGCTCTTTCCCCTGTTCCCTGGAGATGCAACACAGTGTAACGTCATTTGGTGCTTTCTGTATAATTCACCGTCCTGGATGCAGTATGCCGTGGCCTGACGGGCCACGCGTTCCGCATCCTCCTCCTTCTCTGGCAGCACCCCTTGTATCAGGTATTCCTTGAATTCCTTGGTCCAGCATCCCTCCTGGGGCTCGAGCGCCAGGAGTAGGCATGCTCCTGAGGTCGGGCCGCAGGCTGGGGCTCCTAAGGCTGGTGGCTGCGGGAGTTCCTCCCGAGGCTGAGTTGCTCTTGAAAGCGGTGGCGTTGCTGATGGCTTGAAGAGACGCTCCTCGAAGACGCCAGGCTCCTGGGGATTTCGCTTGGACGCTCTTCTGGCAATGTCGTCTGCTTCCTTGTTGGTGCCTCGGGGCATGTGCTACAATTCCAGGCCCAAGAATTGCTTCTCCATCTTGCGCACCTCCGTGAGGTATGCTTCCATGTGCTCGTCCTTCGGCTCATATACCTTGTTGGAGAAGTTGACGAGGAGCTGTGAGTCGCCCCTAATGGTGAGACGCTTTACCCCAGTGTTGCTACAGCCTTCAGGCCGGCTATGAGGCCCTCGTATTCTGCAATGTTGTTGGAGACCTTCTCACCCTGGTGGAAGCAGAGCTCCACGGCGTAGTAGAGCTTTTCCTAAGTGAGCGAGATGAGTACAGCTCCAGCCCCCGCGCCCTGACGCGCGAAGGTGCCGTCGAGAAACATGACCCAGCCGTTAGGTGCCTCGCTTCCCAGTGAGAGGGACCGGTCCTCGCCTTCTTCAAACGCTGGGGCATCTGTCCACTCTGCCACGAAATCGGCGAGCGCGGCCCCCTTGATGACCCTGGTGGTACTGAACTCCAGCTGGAATGCTTGCAACTTGATGTTCCATTCAGTGACTCTTTCGGCAGAGTTGGGGCTCCTAAGAACTCTCTCCAATGGGTAAGCTGAGACGACCTTGATGGGATGGCCCTGGAAGTAGTGCCACAGCTTTCGTGAGGGGGCTACGAGTACGAGTAGGAGCTTCTGAGGCATGGGGTATCGCGCTCTTGCGTCCCTCAACACCGTGCTAACGAAATATACCGGGTGCTCGACGAGGGTTGGTGTGCTGACGAGGTTTGCGTCTTCTGGGTGCTGAGGAGTCTCCTGAGGGGGTAGAGCCCCCGATGCTTGGTCGCTTGCCGAAGTCTTCGCGGGTTCGGGGGCGTCGTCCTGCCGAGCCTGACCCTCTACAGCTGCTGATTTGGCCCTCGCGGCGCCCTTATGGTCTTTCGTCGTTTCCATTGGAGGCATGGCATGGCGCGATGCGCCCTTGGCTTGATGTTCCTCCCGAACCACCACCAGGGCCGCACTGGCTGAGTACGGAGTGGAAGCCAGGTAGAGCACTAGTGGCTCGCTAGGTCGTGGCGCCACCATTACTGGAGGGCTGGTCAGGTATCTCTTGTGGTCTTGGAAAGCTTGGTCGGCCTCCAGGGTCCACTCGAACGGGCCCTTCTTTTTCATTAGTTTGAAGAAGGGTAGGGCGCACTCTCCCAGCTTGGAGATGAAGCGCTCCATTGCAGTCACCCGACCAGCCAGCTTCTGCATTTCCTTGAGGATCTGTGGTGGACTCATGTCTTCAATGGCCTTCACCTTTTCTGGGTTGGCCTCGATCCCCCTATGGGACACCAGAAAACCCAGCAGCTTGCCGGAAGGGACGCCAAACACGCATTTCTCTGGATTGAGCCACAAGTCTGCCTGGCGAAGGCTTTCAAAGGTCTCCTCTGGGTCTTGGAACGAGGTCTCCGCCTCCCGAGACTTCACCACGATGTCATCGATGTAGGCTTCAGCGTTTCTCCCGAGCTGCCGCCGTAAGGCGATGTGCATGAGTCACTGGAAGGTTGCGACCGTGTTGTGCAGTCCGAACGGCATGCAGGTGTAGCAGTACACCCCACACGGGGTCAGGAAGGCCGTCTTCTCCACATCTTCTACAGCCATCTTGATCTGGTGATATCCTGAGAACACATCCAGGAAGCATAGAAAATCACACTCGGCGGTGGAGTCGACGATCTGGTCGATGCGCGGAAGTGGGAACGGATCTTGGGGGCAAGCCTTGTTGAGGTTGGTGAAGTCGACGCACATCCGCTCCTCCCCGCCTTTCTTGGGGACGACGACGGGGTTTGCCAGTCACTCGGGGTAATGAACCTCGCGAATGACACCCACGGCCTCCAACTTGCGGGTTTCTTGGACGATGAAAGCTTGCTTTTCTGTGGAATGCCGCCTTGCCTTCTGCTTCACAGGGCGTACGTTGGGGCACACCTTCAAGTGGTGCTCTATTACCTCTCTTGGGACCCCTGCTACCTGATTAGGCTCCCAGACGAACACTTCCTTGTTTGCATGCAAAAACTTCACTAGCGCCTCCTCCTGAGCGGGCTCGAGGGTGGCGCCTATGGTAAAGGTTGCCCCTGAGGACCCGTCCCCCTCGACCAACACTTGCTTGGTCTCTACCTTTTCCTGAGTGAAGAACTGCTTCTTCTTGGTTGGTACGGCTCCCTTGGCCTTGGAAGTATCCGCGTTGGTGGCTCGGACTACCGCGGCGGCCTTGAGGGCGAGCTTGAGCACCGCCAGGGCCTCCTTGGCGTCCCCCTTGATGGTGAGACGCCCTTGCTCCCCGGCATCTTCATGATATTGTAAGCAGGATGGGTTGCTGCCATGAACTGGGCCAAAGCTGGGTACCTGAGGGTGGCGTTGTATGGAAGGCCAATGCGGGCGATGTCGAAGTCGATGAGCTCGGTGCGGTAGTTGTCGCGCGTGCCGAAGGTCACGGGGAGGCGGATCTGCCCCAGGGAGCGGGCGGGGCCCCGCCAACTCCCGAGAAGGGCTTGCTAGGGAGGAGTCGCTCGAACGGTACGTGAAGGAGGCTGAAGGCCTCAACAGAGAGCACATTGAGGCCGGCGCTTCCGTCGACGAGCGTCTTGGTGATGGATACGTGGCAGATGGTGGGTGCCCACAGCATCGGGAGCGCACCCGAACTGACAGTGGAGGCGAGATGGTCCTCCGAGTTGAAGGTGAGGTTGGCCTCAGGCGCGGCCCAGCCGGGCGGAGCCCCCGGGCGCTTGGAAGCGACGCCGATCTGGCAAAGGTACGGCTTGATGTGCCGATCTGAGGGTGGTGCTTGTGAACCACCGAGAAGGGCTGGGATGACGGGGGCCACCAGTTCCCTGAAGCATGTGACGAAGAGGCCGCGCAGCTCCTCCTAGGTGGCGACAGAAGGCTCTAGCAAGTGGAGGAGCCAGGCGCACGGCGCGCCCGCAAGGCCATTGGGAACTAGTTGCCAATGACATTGTTGTCGCCCCCGGCTTCCAGGACGGCCTCCACGTATGCCAGCAGGAAAGCCGACGGGTCCGCCGCATTGTCGTAGCGTGGCGGCATCTCCGGCTTGAACTTGGGTGGCCACTGCTCCCGCCGCAAGGCGGGGGCGAGGGCTCGGAGCCCCCGAGCGCCGTCGTGGGAACTGGTAGATCCAGCTGGAGGGGCGTCCGCCATGGGGAGCGGGCGTGAAGATGGTGGAGCGCGAGCCGACGGAAGGAAGACTCTGGCACACCCCTACCTGGCACGCCAAATGTCGGATCACGGGTTCCGGCAAAACCCTTAAGGTTCGAACACTGGGGTGCGCGCGAAGATCTCCACCCTATCGATCTGCGTCCTAACTTAGCCTAGATCTCACGAACTAACTCGACGAACTCACAACACAAAGGACACAAGATTTATAATGGTTTGGGCCACCGTTGTGGTGTAATACCCTACTCCAGTGTGGTGGTGGTGGATTGCCTCTTGGGCTGAGGATGAACAGTACAAGGGGAAGAACAGCCTCCTTAGGTTGAGGTGTTCTTGTGCTTGGTGCACTTGTGTGGCTGGGGATGACCTTGATGATCTATCCCCACCTATGGTGGTGGCTAGTCCTATTTATAGAGGCCCTGGTCCTCTCCCCAAATATTGAGCGGGAAGGGATCCAACAATGGCCAATTCGAAAGGGGACAGCTAGTACAAGCTATCCTGACAAAAGGTGGTCTTCGCCTGCCAAAGGTTCTGGTGGTGACGCCGTCCTGGGCTCCATGGTGACCTCCGTCTTGCCGTCCTTATGGTCTTGGTCTCGTTGCACCAATATGGAAACCTTTGCTTGATGCCTCGATACTCTGCGCCTGCGCTTGCCCCCTTAGCACCAAAGTGGAAACAAGGACGTTGCGCGCGCTGGCGCCCGCCTGGTCTCGATCGTCATGGCTTACGTCACGAAAACCTCATGAGGTTTGCTCGACCTTGAACTCTCCACCCCTCATGAGCCAGCCTAGCGAGGCCGCTCTTGAGGAGGTCTTGTGTCGTCCGCCTCGCGAGGCTTGGCCCCTCGCGAGGGTCTTTACTCCTTGTTGATGAAGATGGGCCATACAGGCCTGCTAGCAAAGCCACGCCGTGGGCCGCAGGCAGGCAAGTCTAGGGAGCCCCGTTCCCAGAATGCCGACAAATGTGACTAATGAGTTAGTTACAGGATGATGCATTACGGAACGAGTAAAAAGACTTTCCGGTAACGAGATTGAACTAGGTATTGAGATACCGACGATCGAATCTCGGGCAAATAACATACCGGTGACAAAGGGAACAACATATGTCGTTATGCGGGTTGACCGATAAAAGATCTTCGTAAAATATGTAGGAGCCAATATGGGCATCCAGGTTCCGCTATTGGTTATTGACCAGAGAGGTGTCTCGGTCATGTCTACATAGTTCTCGAACCCGTAGGGTCCGCACGCTTAATGTTTGTTGACGATATAGTACTATATGAGTTATGTATGTTGGTGACCGAATGTTGTTTGGAGTCCCGTATGAGATCAGAGACATGACAAGGAACTCCAAAATGGTCCGGAGATAAAGGTTGATATATGGGATAATAGTGTTTGGTCTCCGGAAGGGTTCCAGAATTCACCGGAAGGGGTTCTAGATGTTTCCCGAAATGTTTGGGTACGAATGTTTCCCGAAGTTTTGCGGAGATTGTTCTTCACCAACACCATCATCACGTCGTCGTGCTGCCGGAACTCATCTACTACTTTGGCTCTCTTGCTGGATCAAGAAGGCAAGGACGTCATCGAGCTGAAGGTGTGCTGAACGCGGAGCTGTCGTACGTTCGATACTTGATCGGGACGGATCGTGAAGGTGTATGACTACATCAACCGAGTTGATAAACGCTTCCGATTTCGGTCTACGAGGGTACATAGACACACTCTCCCCTCTCGTTGCTATGCATCACCATGATAGATATTGTGTGTGTGTAGGAATTTTTTTGAAATTACTGCGTTCCCCAATAGTGGCATCCGAGCCAGGTCTATGCGTAGATGTTATATGCACGAGTAGAACACAAAGGACTTGTGGGCGTGGGTATGTACATATTGCTTTCCGTCACTAGTTGATTCTTGATTCAGCGTTATTGTTGGATGAAGCGGCTCATACCGACATTACGCGTACGCTTACGCGAGACTGGATCTGCCGATGTGCTTCGCACACATGTGGCTAGTGGGTGTCTGTTTCTCAAACTTTAGTTGAATCGGTTTCAATGAACGCGGTTCTTTCTGACGATTAAAAACCAATCACTATACTACGTTGTGGTTTTGATGCGTAGGTAAGAACGGTTCTTGCTAGAAGCCCATAGCAGCCACGTAAAACTTTCAACAACAAAGTAGAGGACGTCCAACTTGTTTTTGCAGGGCATGTTCTGATGTGATATGGTCAAGACATGATGAGATATAAATTGTTGTATGAGATGATCATAAAGTTATCATTAACTAGCAGGAGCCTTATGGTTTTCTCTTTATTGCATAAGATGCAAGCGCCATATAATTGCTTTACTTTATCGCTATGCGATAGAAATAGTTGCAAAAGCAATAGTTGGCGAGACGACCATGTGACGACACATTGATAAAGATCAAGATGATGGAGATCATGGTGTCATGCCGCTGACGATGGAGATCATGACAGTACTTTGGAGATGAAGATCAAAGGCACAAGATGATAATGGCCATATCATGTCACATATTTTGATTGCATATGATGTTTATCTTTTATGCATCTTATTTTGCTTAGTACGGCGGTAGCATTATAAGATGATCTCTCACTAAATTTCAAGGTATAAGTGTTCTCCCTGAGTATGCACCATTGCTACAGTTCGTCGTGCCGAGACACCACGTTATGATCGGGTGTGATAAGCTCTACGTTCACATACAACGGGTGCAAGCCAGTTTTGCACATGCAGAATACTCAAGTTAGACTTGATGAGCCTAGCATGTGCAGATATGGCCTCGAAACACTGAGACCGAAAGGTCGAGCGTGAATCATATAGTAGATATGATCAACATAGTGATGTTCACCATTGAAAACTACTCCATCTCACGTGATGATCGGACATGGTTTAGTTGATATGGATCACATGATCACTTAGATGATTAGAGGGATGTCTATCTAAGTGGGAGTTCTTAAGTAATATGATTAATTGAACTTAATTTATCATGAACTTAGTCCTGATAGTTTTTGCATATCTATGTTGTAGATCAATAGCTTGCGATGTAGCTCCCCGTTTATTTTTATATGTTCCTAGAGAAAAACAAGTTGAAAGATGATAGTAGCAATGATGCGGACTGGGTCCATGATCTGAGGAGAATAGCTCAAGTAGTGAGCATATGCTCAGATTGTCTGGGTACTACAATTTCTTGAATCAAGTGGGAGTTAATCTTCCAGATAAGATAGTAATTGATAAAGTTATCCGGTCTCTAACCAAGTTACTAGAACTTCGTGATGAACTATAATATGCAAGGGATGACGAAATCGATTCCCCGAGCTCTTCGTGATGCTGAAATCGGCGAAGGTAGAAATCAAGAAAAACATGAAGTGTTGATGGTTGATAAGACCACTAGTTTCAAATAAAAGGGCAAGGGAAAGAAAGGGAACTTGAAGATGAATGGCAAGAAAGTTGCCGCTCCCATGAAGAATCCCAAAGCTAGACCCAAGCCTGAAACTGGGTGCTTCTACTGTAAAGGAAATGGTCACTGGAAGTGGAACTTCCCTAGATACTTGACGGATAAGAAGGATGGCAAAGTGAACAAAGGTATATTTGATATACATGTTATTGATGTGTACTTTACTAGTGTTTATAGCAAACCCCTCGGTATTTGATACTAGTTCAGTTGCTAAGAGTAGTAACTCGAAACGGGAGTTGCAAAATAAACAAAGACTAGTTGAGGACGAGGTGACGATGTGTGTTGGAAATGATTCCAAGGTTGATAAGATCACCATCGCACACTCCCTCTACCTTCGGGATTAGTGTTGAACCTAAAATAAATGTTATTTGGTGTTTGCGTTGAGCATAATATGATTGGATCATGTTTATTGCAATACAGTTATTCATTTAAGTCAAAGAATAATTTTTATTCTGTTTAAATGAATAAAACCTTCTGTGGTCATACACCCAAGGTGAATGGTTTATTGAATCTCGATCGTAGTGACACACATATTCATAATATCGAAGCCAAAAGATGCAAAGTTAATAATGATAGTGCAACCTATTTGTGGCACTGTCGTTTAGGTCATATTGGTGTAAAGCTCATGAAGAAACTCCAAGCTAATGGGCTTTTGGAATCACTTGATTATGAATCATTTGATGCTTGCGAACCATGCCTCATGAGCAAGATGACTAAGACTCCGTTCTCGGGAACAATGGAGCGAGCAACTGATTGGAAATAATACATACTGATGTATGCGATCCGATGAGTGTTGAGGCTCGCGGCGGGTATCGTTATTTTCTGACCTTCACGGATGATTTGAGAAGATATGGGTATATCTACTTGATGAAACATAAGTCTAAAACATTTGAAAAGTTCAAAGAATTTCAGAGTGAAGTGGAAAATCATCGTAACAAGAAAATCAAGTTTCTACAATCTAATCGCGAAGGCAAATATTTGAGTTACGAGTTTGGTCTTCATTTAAAACAATGTGGAATAGTTTCGCAACTCACGCCACCTGGAACACCACAGCGTAATGGTGTGTCTGAATGTCGTAACCGCACTTTATTATATATGGTGCGATCTATGATGTCTCTTACCGATTTACCACTATCGTTTTGGGGTTATGCATTAGTGACCGCTGCATTCACGTTAAATAGGGAACCGTCTAAAAATCCGTTGAGATGACACCGTATGAACTGTGGTTTAGCAAGAAACCTAAGCTGTCGTTTCTTAAAGTTTGGGGTTGCGATGCTTATCTGAAAAGGTTTCAGCCTGATAAGCTCAAACCCAAATTGGAGAAGTGCATCTACGTAGGATACCCAAAAGAAACAACTGGGTACACCTTCTATCACAGATCGAAAGGCAAGATCTTTGTTGCTAAGAGTGGATCCTTTCTAGAGAAGGAGTTTCTCTCGAAAGAAGTGAGTGGGAGGAAAGTAGAACTTGATGAGGTAATTGTACCTTCTCTCAAATTGGAAAGTAGCTCATCACTGAAATCAGTTCCAGTGATTCCTACACCAGTTAGTGAGGAAGTTGATGATGATGATCATGAAACTTCATCAAGTTACTACCGAACCTCGTAGGTCAATCAGAGTACGTTCCACACCAGAGTGGTACAGTAATCCTGTTTTGGAAGTCATGTTACTAGACCATGACGAACCTACGAACTATGAGGAAGCGGTGATGAGCTCAGATTCCGTGAAATTGCTTGAGGCCATTGTCGGTGTCAAAACCGGCGGATCTTGGGTAGGGGGTCCCAAACTGTGCGTCTAAGGTGGATGGTAACAGGAGGCAGGGGACACGATGTTTTACCCAGGTTCGGGCCCTCTTGATGGAGGTAAAACCCTACGTCCTGCTTGATTTATTCTTGATGATATGGGTATTACAAGAGTTGATCTACCACGAGATCGAAGAGGCTAAACCCTAGAAGCTAGCCTATGGTATGATTTGAAGGAAATATGCCCTAGAGGCAATAATAAAGTTATTATTTATTTCCTTATAATCATGATAAATGTTTATTATTCATGCTAGAATTGTATTTACCGGAAACATAATACATGTGTGAATACATAGACAAACAGAGTGTCACTAGTATGCCTCTACTTGACTAGCTCGTTAATCAAAGATGGTTATGTTTCCTAACCATGAACAATGAGTTGTTATTTGATTAACGAGGTCACATCATTAGTAGAATGATCTGATTGACATGACCCATTCCATTAGCTTAGCACCCGATCGTTTAGTATGTTGCTATTGCTTTCTTCATGACTTATACATGTTCCTATGACTATGAGATTATGCAACTCCCGTTTACCGGAGGAACACTTTGGGTACTACCAAACGTCACAACGTAACTGGGTGATTATAAAGGAGAACTACAGGTGTCTCCAATGGTCGATGTTGGGTTGGCGTATTTCGAGATTAGGATTTGTCACTCCGATTGTCGGAGAGGTATCTCTGGGCCCTCTCGGTAATACACATCACATAAGCCTTGCAAGCATTACAACTAATATGTTAGTTGTGAGATGATGTATTACGGAACGAGTAAAGAGACTTGCCGGTAACGAGATTGAACTAGGTATTGGATACCGACGATCGAATCTCGGGCAAGTAACATACCGATGACAAAGGGAACAACGTATGTTGTTATGCGGTCTGACCGATAAAGATCTTCGTAGAATATGTAGGAGCCAATATGGGCATCCAGGTCCCGCTATTGGTTATTGACCGGAGACGTGTCTCGGTCATGTCTACATTGTTCTCGAACCCGTAGGGTCCGCACGCTTAAGGTTACGATGACAGTTATATTATGAGTTTATGCATTTTGATGTACCAAAGGTTGTTCGGAGTCCCGGATGTGATCACGGACATGATGAGGAGTCTCGAAATGGTCGAGACGTAAAGATTGATATATTGGAAGCCTATATTTGGATATCGGAAGTGTTCCGGGTGAAATCGGGATTTTACCGGAATACCGAGAGGGTTACCGGAACCCCCCGGGAGCTATTTGGGCCATAGTGGGCCTTAGTGGAAAAGAGAAGGGGCTGCCCTAGATGGGCTGCGCGCCACCCCCTTCCCCTAGTCCTATTAGGACTAGGAGAGGTGGCCGGCCCCCTCCTCCTCTTTTCCCCTCCGAGGAATCCTAGTTGGACTAGGATTGGAGGGGGAATCCTACTCCCAGAGGGAGTAGGACTCTCCTGCGCCTCCCCCCCTTGGCCGGCCAGCCTCCCCTCCTCTCCTCCTTTATATACGGAGGCAGGGGCACCTCTAAACACACAAGTTGACACAAGTTGATCCACGTGATCGATTCCTTAGCCGTGTGCGGTGCCCCCTGCCACCATATTCCTCGATAATACTGTAGCGTAGTTTAGGCGAAGCCCTGCTGCTGTAGTTCATCAAGATCGTCACCACGCCGTCGTGCTGACGAAACTCTTCCCCGACACTTTGCTGGATCGGAGTCCGGGGATCGTCATCGAGCTGAACGTGTGCTCGAACTCGGAGGTGCCGTAGTTTCGGTGCTTGATCGGTTGGATCGTGAAGACGTACGACTACTTCCTCTACGTCGTGTCATCGCTTCCGCAGTCGGTCTGCGTTGGGTACGTAGACAACACTCTCCTCTCGTTGCTATGCATCACATGATCCTGTGTGCGCGTAGGAAATTTTTTGAAATTACTACGAATCCCAACAGTGGTATCAGAGCCTGGTTATTGATGTTGATGTTATATGCACGAGTAGAACACAAGTGAGTTGTGGATGATACAAGTCATACTGCCTACCAGCATGTCATATTTTGGTTCGGCGGTATAGTTGGACGAGACGACCCAGACCAACCTTACGCGTACGCTTACGCGAGACCGGTTCCCTCGACGTGCTTTGCACAGAGATGGCTTGCGGGCGACTGTCTCTCCAACTTTAGTTGAACCAAGTATGGCTACGCCCGGTCCTTGCGAAGGTTAAAACGGAGTCTATTTGACAAACTATCGTTGTGGTTTTGATGCGTAGGTGAGATTGGTTCTTACTTAAGCCCGTAGCAGCCACGTAAAAAATGCAACAACAAAGTAGAGGACGTGTAACTTGTTTTTGCAGGGCATGTTGTGATGTGATATGGTCAAGGCATGATGCTGAATTTTATTGTATGAGATGATCATGTTTTGTAACCAAGTTATCGGCAACTGGCAGGAGCCATATGGTTGTCGCTTTATTGTATGCAATGCAATCGCGATGTAATGCTTAACTTTATTACTAAACGGTAGTGATAGTCGTGAAAGCATAAGATTGGCGAGACAACAATGATGCTACGATGGAGATCAAGGTGTCGCGCCGGTGACGATGGTGATCATGACGGTGCTTCGGAGATGGAGATCACAAGCACGAGATGATGATGGCCATATCATATCACTTATATTGATTGCATGTGATGTTTATCTTTTTATGCATCTTATCTTGCTTTGATTGACGGTAGCATTATAAGATGATCTCTCATTAAATTATCAAGAAGTGTTCTCCCTGAGTATGCACCGTTGCCAAAGTTCCTCGTGCCCAGACACCACGTGATGATCGGGTGTGATAAGCTCTACGTCCATCTACAACGGGTACAAGCCAGTTTTGCACACGCAGAATACTCAGGTTAAACTTGACGAGCCTAGCATATACAGATATGGCCTCGGAACACGGAGACCGAAAGGTCGAGCGTGAATCATATAGTAGATATGATCAGCATAATGATGTTCACCGATGAAACTACTCCATCTCACGTGATGATCGGACATGGTTTAGTTGATTTGGATCACGTGATCACTTAGAGGATTAGAGGGATGTCTATCTAAGTGGGAGTTCTTAAGTAATATGATTAAATTGAACTTAAATTTATCATGAACTTAGTCCTGGTAGTATTTTGCAAATCATGTTGTAGATCAATAGCTCGCGTTGTTGCTTCCCTGTGTTTATTTTGATATGTTCCTAGAGAAAATTGTGTTGAAAAATGTTAGTAGCAATGTTGCGGATTTGATCCGTGATCTGAGGTTAAATCCTCATTGCTGCACAGAAGAATTATGTCCTTAATGCACCGCTAGGTGACGGACCTATTGCAGGAGCAAATGCAGACGTTATGAACGTTTGGCTAGCTCAATATGATGACTACTTGATAGTTTAAGTGCACCATGCTTAACGGCTTAGAATCGGGACTTCAAAGATGTTTTGAACATCATGGACCATATGAGATGTTCCAAGAATTGAAGTTAATATTTCAAGCAAATACCCGAGTTGAGAGATATGAAGTCTCCAACAAGTTCTATAGCTAAAAGATGGAGGAGAATCGCTCAACTAGTGAGCATGTGCTCAGATTGTCTGGGTACTTCAATCGCTTGAATCAAGTGGGAGTTAATCTTCCAGATAAGATAGTGATTGACAGAATTCTCTAGTCACCATCACTAAGTTACTAGAACTTCATGATGAACTATAGTATACAAGGATGACGAAAACGATTCCCAAGCTCTTCATGATGCTGAAATCAACGAAGGTAGAAATCAAGAAAGAGCATCAAGTGTTGATGGTTAACAAGATCACTAGTTTCAAGAAAAGGGAAAGGAAGGGAACTTCAAGTGGAAAGACAAGCAAGTTGTAACTCCCGTGAAGAAGACCAAAGCTGGACCAAAGCCTGAAACTGAGTGCTTACACTGCAAAGGAAATGGTCACTGGAAGCGGAAATGCCCTGAATATTTGGTGGGTAAGAAGGATGGCAAAGTGAACAAGTGTATATTTGATATACAGGTGTGCCTTACTAGTGTTTATAGTAGCCCCTAAGTATTTGATACTTGTTCGGTTACTAAGATTAGTAACTCGAAACAGGAGTTACAGAATAAACAGAGACTAGTTGAAGGGAAAGTGACGATGAGTGTTGGAAGTAGTTCCAAGATTGATATGATCATCATCGCACACTCCGTATACTTTCGGGATTAGTGTGGAACCTAAATAAATGTTATTTGGTGTTTGCGTTGAGCATGAATATGATTTGATCGTGTTTATTGCAATACGGTTATTCATTTAAGTAAGAGAATAAATTGTTGTTCTGTTTACATGAATAAAACCTTATATGGTTACACACCCAATGAAAATGGTTCATTGCATCTCGATCGTAGTAATACACATATTCATAATATTGAAACCAAAAGATGCAAAGTTAATAATGATAGTGCAACTTATTTATGGGACTGTCGTTTAGGTCATATCGGTATAAAGCGCATGAAGAAACTCCATACCGATGGACTTTTGGAACCACTTGATTATGAATCACTTGGTACTTGCGAACCGTGCCTCATGGGCAAGATGACTAAAACACCGTTCTCCGGTACTATGGAGAGAGCAACAGATTTGTTGGAAATCATACATACCGATGTATGTGGCCCAATGAATATTGAGGCTCGTGGCGGATATCGTTATTTTCTCACCTTCACAGATGATTTAAGCAGATATGGGTATATTTACTTAATGAAACATAAGTCTGAAACATTTGAAAAGTTCAAAGAATTTCAGAGTGAAGTTGAAAATCATCGTAACAAGAAAATAAAGTTTCTACGATCTGATCGTGGAGGAGAATATTTGAGTTACGAGTTTGGTGTACATTTGAAAAACTGTGGAATAGTTTCGCAACTCACGCCACCCGGAACACCACAGCGTAATGGTGTGTCCGAACGTCGTAATCGTACTTTACTAGATATGGTGCGATCTATGATGTCTCTTACTGATTTACCGCTATCATTTTGGGGATATGCTTTAGAGACGGCCGCATTCACGTTAAATAGGGCACCATCAAAATCCGTTGAGACGACGCCTTATGAACTGTGGTTTGGCAAGAAACCGAAGTTGTCGTTTCTTAAAGTTTGGGGCTGCGATGCTTATGTGAAAAAGCTTCAACCTGATAAGCTCGAACCCAAATCGGAGAAATGTGTCTTCATAGGATACCCAAAGGAAACTGTTGGGTACACCTTCTATCACAGATCCGAAGGCAAAACATTCGTTGCTAAGAATGGATCATTTCTAGAGAAGGAGTTTCTCTCGAAAGAAGTGAGTGGGAGGAAAGTAGAACTTGATGAGGTAACTATACCTGCTCCCTTACTGGAAAGTAGTTCATCACAGAAAACTGTTTCAGTGACACCTACACCAGTTAGTGAGGAAGCCAATCATAATGATCATGAAACTTCAGATCAAGATACTACTGAACCACGTAGATCAACCAGAGTAAGATCCGCACCAGAGTGGTACGGTAATCCTGTTCTGGAGGTCATGCTACTAGATCATGATGAACCTACGAACTATGAAGAAGCGATGGTGAGCCCAGATTCCGTAAAGTGGCTTGAAGCCATGAAATCTGAGATGGGATCCATGTATGAGAACAAAGTATGGACTTTGGTTGACTTGCCCGATGATCGGCAAGCAATTGAGAATAAATGGATTTTTAAGAAGAAGACTGACGCTGATGGTAATGTTACTGTCTACAAAGCTCGACTTGTCGCAAAAGGTTTTCGGCAAGTTCAAGGAATTGACTACGATGAGACCTTCTCACCCGTAGCGATGCTTAAGTCCGTCCGAATCATGTTAGCAATTGCCGCATTTTATGATTATGAAATTTGGCAAATGGATGTCAAAACTGCATTCCTGAATGGATTTCTGGAAGAAGAGTTGTATATGATGCAACTAGAAGGTTTTGTCGATCCAAAGGGAGCTAACAAAGTGTGCAAGCTCCAGCGATCCATTTATGGACTGGTGCAAGCCTCTCGGAGTTGGAATAAACGTTTTGATAGTGTGATCAAAGCATTTGGTTTTATACAGACTTTCGGAGAAGCCTGCATTTACAAGAAAGTGAGTGGGAGCTCTGTAGCATTTCTGATATTATATGTGGATGACATATTACTGATTGGAAATGATATAGAATTTCTGGATAGCATAAAGGGATACTTGAATAAAAGTTTTTCAATGAAAGACCTCGGTGAAGCTGCTTACATATTAGGCATTAAGATCTATAGAGATAGATCAAGACGCTTAATTGGACTTTCACAAAGCACATACCTTGACAAAATTTTGAAGAAGTTCAAAATGGATCAAGCGAAGAAAGGGTTCTTGCCTGTGTTACAAGGTGTGAAATTGAGTAAGACTCAATGCCCGACCACTGCAGAAGATAGAGAGAATATGAAAGATGTTCCCTATGCATCAGCCATAGGCTCTATCATGTATGCAATGCTGTGTACCAGACCTGATGTGTGCCTTGCTATAAGTTTAGCAGGGAGGTACCAAAGTAATCCAGGAATGGATCACTGGACAGCAGTCAAGAACATCCTGAAATACCTGAAAAGGTCTAAGGATATGTTTCTCGTATATGGAAGTGACAAAGAGCTCATCGTAAAAGGTTACGTTGATGCAAGCTTTGACACTGATCCGGACGATTCTAAATCGCAAACCGGATACGTGTTTACATTAAACGGTGGAGCTGTCAGTTGGTGCAGTTCTAAACAAAGCGTCGTAGTGGGATCTACATGTGAAGCGGAATACATAGCTGCTTCGGAAGCAGCAAATGAAGGAATCTGGATGAAGGAGTTCATATCCGATCTAGGTGTCATACCTAGTGCATCGGGTCCAATGAAAATCTTTTGTGACAATACTGGTGCAATTGCCTTGGCAAAGGAATCCAGATTTCACAAAAGAACCAAACACATCAAGAGACGCTTCAACTCCATCCGGGATCTAGTCCAGGTGGGAGACATAGAGATTTGCAAGATACATACGGATCTGAATGTTGCAGACCCATTGACTAAGCCTCTTCCACGAGCAAAACATGATCAACACCAAAGCTCCATGGGTGTTAGATTCATTACAGTGTAATCTAGATTATTGACTCTAGTGCAAGTGGGAGACTGAAGGAAATATGCCCTAGAGGCAATAATAAAGTTATTATTTATTTCCTTATAATCATGATAAATGTTTATTATTCATGCTAGAATTGTATTTACCGGAAACATAATACATGTGTGAATACATAGACAAACAGAGTGTCACTAGTATGCCTCTACTTGACTAGCTCGTTAATCAAAGATGGTTATGTTTCCTAACCATGAACAATGAGTTGTTATTTGATTAACGAGGTCACATCATTAGTAGAATGATCTGATTGACATGACCCATTCCATTAGCTTAGCACCCGATCGTTTAATATGTTGCTATTGCTTTCTTCATGACTTATACATGTTCCTATGACTATGAGATTATGCAACTCCCGTTTACCGGAGGAACACTTTGGGTACTACCAAACGTCACAACGTAACTGGGTGATTATAAAGGAGTACTACAGGTGTCTCCAATGGTCAATGTTGGGTTGGCGTATTTCGAGATTAGGATTTGTCACTCCGATTGTCGGAGAGGTATCTCTGGGCCCTCTCGGTAATACACATCACATAAGCCTTGCAAGCATTACAACTAATATGTTAGTTGTGAGATGATGTATTACGGAACGAGTAAAGAGACTTGCCGGTAACGAGATTGAACTAGGTATTGGATACCGACGATCGAATCTCGGGCAAGTAACATACCGATGACAAAGGGAACAACGTATGTTGTTATGCGGTCTGACCGATAAAGATCTTCATAGAATATGTAGGAGCCAATATGGGCATCCAGGTCCCGCTATTGGTTATTGACCAGAGACATGTCTCGGTCATGTCTACATTGTTCTCGAACCCGTAGGGTCCGCACGCTTAAGGTTACGATGACAGTTATATTATGAGTTTATGCATTTTGATGTACCGAAGGTTGTTCGGAGTCCCGGATGTGATCACGGACATGACGAGGAGTCTCGAAATGGTCGAGACGTAAAGATTGATATATTGGAAGCCTATGTTTGGACATCGGAAGTGTTCCGGGTGAAATCGGGATTTTACCGGGTTACCGGGAGGTTACCGGAACCCCCCGGGAGCCATATGGGCCATCATGGGCCTTAGTGGAAAGAAGAAAGGGGCAGCCCAAGGTGGCTGCGCCTCTTTCCCCTCCCCTAGTCCTATTAGGACTAGGAGAAGGTGGCCGGCCCCCTCTCTCCCTTCCCCTCCGAGGAATCCTAGTTGGACTAGGATTGGGGGGAGGAATCCTACTCCCAGAGGGAGTAGGACTCTCCTGCGCCTCCCTCTTTGGCCGGCCAGCCTCCCCTCCTCTCCTCCTTTATATACGGAGGCAGGGGCACCTCTAAACACACAAGTTGACACAAGTTGATCCACGTGATCGATTCCTTAGCCGTGTGCGGTGCCCCCTGCCACCATATTCCTCGATAATACTGTAGCGGAGTTTAGGCGAAGCCCTGCTGCTGTAGTTCATCAAGATCGTCACCACGCCGTCGTGCTGACGAAACTCTTCCCCGACACTTTGCTGGATCAGAGTCCGGGGATCGTCATCGAGCTGAACGTGTGCTCGAACTCGGAGGTGCCGTAGTTTCGGTGCTTGATCGGTTGGATCGTGAAGACGTACGACTACTTCCTCTACGTCGTGTCATCGCTTCCGCAGTCGGTCTGCGTTGGGTACGTAGACAACACTCTCCTCTCGTTGCTATGCATCACATGATCCTGTGTGCGCGTAGGAAAATTTTTGAAATTACTACGAATCCCAACATGATTGTCTGTTGTCCTACGAACTAAAACCCTCCAGTTTATATAGACACCGGAGGGGGCTAGGATTACACAGAGTCGGTTACAAGGAAGGGGATCTACATATCCGTATTGCCAAGCTTGCCTTCCACGCCAAGGAGAGTCCCATCCGGACACGGGACGAAGTCTTCAATCTTGTATCTTCATAGTCCAACAGTCCGGCCAAAGGATATAGTCCAGCTATCCGGAGACCCCCTAATCCAGGACTCCCTCAGTAGCCCCTGAACCAGGCTTCAATGACGATGAGTCCGGCGTGCAGTATTGTCTTCGGCATTGCAAGGCGGGTTCCTCCTCCGAATACACCACAGAAGAATTTGAATACAAGGATAGTGTCCGACCCTGCAAAATAAGTTCCACATACCACCGTAGAGAGAATAATATTTCCACAAATCTTAATCTGCTGACACGTTTTGGCAACATGACATCATGCCATGGCTCGGTGATTATTCGAACCATTTTTCTTCAACCAGCTCCACACATAACGCGAGGCAGTTTCTTGACACGTCTTGTCAAAGCAGAGATCGTGTTCCCCTAATTACGGGATTCTCATCAATACGGTCATGGGTAACCCAACCATGTCTAGGACTCCTAGATTATAGGCAAGTCCCAAACGGCTACGGAGAGGACGCTTGATATTCACCCTCTTTATAAAGGGACGAGGCTTTTACTTTTTTTCCTCCCGTGCTCAATCGAATCCTTCCCCCGCCTCGAGTTCTAACACCCAAAGCCCAGGTCAGGTGCTTCGGACCTTCAATCATGTCCGGACCTAGCCTTCAAGGCCGGTGGATGCCCTCCTCTGTTACGGAAGAGGATATCAAGAAGTTGAGGGAGGCCGGATACCTGACCGCCGAGGTTTCGCATCGGCTGCCTGCCCGAGGGCAGGTCGTCCCTACTCTCGAACCCGACGAGAGCGTCGTGTTCGTCTACCACTTCCTCCGAGGTCTAGGCCTCACTCTGGATCCCTTTGTTAGGGGTTTGATGTACTATTACGGGATAGATTTCCACTATCTAGCCCCGGACTCCTTTCTCCACATCTTGGCATTTATTGTCGTATGTGAGGCCTTCCTCCGCATTACCCCTCACTTCGGCCTGTGGCTCAAGACCTTTGACGTGAAGCCGAAGATGGTCGAGGGGCAGCATGTAGCGTGCGGAGGCGCATTAATAAGCAAGATCGCTGGAGCTCCATGGCCAAAGGGTTCCATTCCAGAGGTGTCCGGATTATGGCAACGGGAGTGGTTTTACATCACATCTCCTAGAAGTGCCAAGTGGGCGGCTGCCCCTGCTTTCCGCTCGGGCCCTCCACCACAACTGATGTCATGGATTAGCAGAGGGCTGAGCTGGGGTCCAGCCAAGGACATGCCTGTACTGCAGAGCCGCATTCAAGATCTCTTCGAAGGAGATTTCAGTCTGGTTATGGTGGTGCAAGTTATGCTGGTTCGACGAATCCAGCCATGCAAACGCCGGCCCCTCCGCATGTAGGAGTTCAACCCAGAAGGACCATGCACTATTTAGAATTTCCTCGGCCTGACGCACGAGGAGATGTATAAATCATTCTTCGGACCCCAAATAGAGTGTCCGGACACTACCGAGGACGTGGGCCTGAGCAGCAACCGTGCCGCCGACCAAGTAAGTAATCCTCTAGCCGAACACACCGTCTTTCATTTATCATGACGTCATTCTGAGAAATTGCTCTTTGACCAGGACTGGCTAACAGAGGCGAAGATGATACGGTGTTCGGCCCCACTTCCTGAGGGTTTGGAAAATCTGGTACTGGAAAAGATGCTCGAGCTAGCACCTTGCCTGGAGCCCTCAAAGGAAGATAAAGAGGGGAATAAAGAGGGCGAAAGTGGGCCTCCACCGCTACCTATTCCGACCAAGGGAATGGGCATCTCCGTGAGGGAGGATAACCAAGGGGAGGAATCTGACATTCTCTCACCCCGGGGAAGGAAGAGGACTACCTCTGAAGATCCGGAAACCAAGGTTTCCAAATGGGAGAAGAAATCTCCACCAGAGGGTCCTGCCTTGGAGGGTGCTCTTGCCGCACAAAGTCCGTGAGGGGATCTGCCCTCTAACGAGCTGTTAGTAATCAAAAAGTACTTTAAGAGTGAAGATATACTACCTTACCTCTGAGGAAAATAACCGAAGCATTTATCTTGCAGTTCGGATCTTAGCCCTTCTCAGCAGAGCTCGTCTTCGGGGGATCTTCTTCCGGAGATTATGGAGAGCGAAATGCCTCCCCCGGACGCCCCTGCTCAAGAAGCGGGCGACCTTGAAGTGTCATCACGGAGGGTCTCTCCGGATCTGGTGAGGCCAGAAGATAATCCTATAGTCACCCAAAATCCCCAGTGCCCGGCTCTTAAAGAGAGCAAACAAAAGAGTCCGGCACCGTCTGGTATGCGGTCGGACGTACCGAGGGAGCTGTTGGAGCGAGCGGCCATCTCAGAAGAACACCGTACATTGATGGGTACGGTGATGGAAAGAATTTCGTCCGCCAAAAGCGGATTGCATGAAGCTTTTATGAGTCTACTGACGGGCTTTGAGGTACGTGAAATGATATACTTTATGATAGTACCACACATTTTTAGGTGTGCCCTGTGTAGATAGTAGCCCCTGAGACTCTGGTTGTCATCGAGAACGGCGGCGAACAGAGGATCGTAGTCCCAGGTAATAACCAAACCGCCTTTATGTGCAGGTGGTGGAAGCTCCGGTGGCTAGCCGGACTAATGAGTTTGCCGAACTAAAGCGGCAACTGGATGCGGCAGATGCCGACATCGAGCTTGTTAACAACCACCTTGACGAGGCACAGGGTAAGTAATGTTTTCTGGTGAATGTCACATAGTAAGAGCAGCATGATGCCAGTATCTTTATTATGTTGTGACTACAGATGGAGCTGCCACCGTGGAGACCCTTCGGGCGGAACTTGCCCGAGCCAAAGAACAAGCAAGGAGTAGTAATGCGGCTGCTTTGAAGGCGACCGAAGAGTTGAGAACCGAGAAGGCCGCGCATTGTGAGAGCAAAGAGAAAATGGCCAAGATGGCTGTAAGGTTAAAAGACACTGCCGATCGTTGCTAGTTCCTTGAAGAAGAAAACCGAGCGAAGGCGACGGACCTTGATAAGGCCACGATGGCGACCAAAGACACCCGCTCTGCTATGAGAGCAAAGAAGGAGGAGCTGCGTGAAGCCGGGAATATTGTAGCTGGGAAGCCCTTTATGCTGCGGAGGAAGTTCGGAGATCCGCGGTATGCCCCTCTGGATCGGCTGTGGAGTTCGGCAGACGCATATATGGACTTGGCGGCGAGCGTTGTCGATGTGGCTGAATACTTCCGAGATCAAACAGATCGTGAAGTGGACAAGTTGTTCTGGTCACAGTTTAACGTTCCAGAGCATCCACTTCCATTGACTGATCAGCTAGCCAAATGGGCTGAACTCAATAGGTTGTCCGGACTCGCCATGAGGTCCATCGTAGATCATCTGTGGCCGGAAAAACCGAAGCCGAACAGCTATTTCAGCTTAGTGCAACAGTTCCTTGGAGCGGTGTCGCGCATCAATGCGATGAAGAGGTCGGTGTGTATAGAAGGCTCGCGGATGGCCCTTGCCCGTGTCAAAGCATACTGGGCGGAGATGGATGCTTCCACTGTTGCGGCACAAGGTTCGGCCATAGGCCGAGTGGCTGCCGAGCACTATTTCGAAGAAGTTCTCGAGGGTGCTCGTTTGATAGAGGCCCAGTGCTCGAAGAATATTATGTTTGAGTGACATGTATTCCCATTATAGACACAATGTTTTTATGAAATTTATTAAGGCTGTATTTATAGTTTTGCCTGGAAGTAATATGATGCCTCCTGTGTAGCCGTTTATGTATATATGTATATAACCTGAAAGATTGCAGTCTTCGGCTTTAACCCCCACGCATATAATGCGGAGGTGTTCGCAGAAGACGCATGTTCACACTTAATCCAACCTCTTGGATCCTATTAAGGAGGTGATAGCGCAGCGAACGAGGCAACCAGACTATAATGCTTTAACACTTTCACTTAGTCATAGGAGTTTGACGGTGAGGCTACTATATAGCCCCTGGTGGCTTCGCTCTCTCCCGAATTTGGGGTGCGTACATGCCTGGCCGGGAAACGGCCCTTCGTTAAGGCGGAGGAATTCTAACATTCCGATAGGTCATCAAGTGGTTGACCAGTCTCACACTATATCATGACAGTCAGTTTTCGGCTTTCTCTACTGAGGTGCTCGTCCAGATGACCTGGGGCACAATCGCAGTAGTTCTCCTGGTGCCGCCTTAGCCGATAGAGTGGAACGTAAGGCAGCAAAACACAGGAGCCGGGCAAACCCAACATTTGACCAAAGACATGATTCGGAGCTAATGCATATAAGGCCAAACCCGCGACGTCGAACACTCCCTAAGGTATTCGGCCTTTATGGTATAAACCGGGCCTAAACAGTGCCTTTTGTAAGAAGCCCCTGGTGTCCAGGTACGTGCATTATTCTGACGTGGCCACATGCCAAGACGCCAGCATCCTTCTCAATAGTACTGAGAATCCGAGGGATGTG
This sequence comes from Triticum dicoccoides, assembly GCF_002162155.2. NCBI lineage: Eukaryota > Viridiplantae > Streptophyta > Magnoliopsida > Poales > Poaceae > Triticum > Triticum dicoccoides. The sequence continues at coordinate 282,412,999 of NC_041380.1, read as the reverse complement.
TATCAACAAGAGACAGTAAGAAAGGTTTATGCAGGGTCTTAATCTAAAAAGAATCCTTGGAACGGGTCCCTGCTGCACGTCTGCGCCTGTGTCTCCGTTGTGCCGTATCCTGGACGGGTGTAGCACGATGGTCATCTGTAAAAGAGAGGAACTTAAGTGAAAAGTTGACGTGCAAAAAGGTAGGTTTAAAGAAACCATGTATAATTCAAGATGAGTAAAAATTGCCACTTGTCTGCGCGCATTGAGCCCCTTGTATTTGTAATAGGGGTGTGGCCATCAAACCTGTATGAATTACATATAGCTGCGTCGGACTCTCTTCGACGCACAGGGATCGCTCAATATTTCCATTTACTGTAATGATGCCACGTGGACCGGGCATCTTAAGCGTGAGGGAAGCGTAATGCGGTATTGCATTAAAGCGAGCGAAAGCTTCGCGTCCAAGTAGTGCTTGATAGCCACTTTGGAACGGAGCAATGTGGAAGGTTAAATTTTCGCTACGGAAGTTATCGGGGAAGCCGAATATAACCTCTAGTAGCAGGGAGCCCTTGCAATGAGCCCCTGGGCCTGGCGTTACTCCTTGAAAGGTAGTATTGCTGTGGCAAATTTTCATTGGGTCTATCCCCATTTTGCGGATTGTGTCCTGATATATCGGGTTTAGACTGCTGCCACCGTCCATCAGGACTCGTGTGAAATGGTATCCATCAATTATTGGGTCTAATACCAAGGCAGCCCATCCTGCATGCCGGATACTTGCTGAGTAATCCCGATGGTCGAAAGTGATCAGTTGAGACGACCAGTGGCAGGACTCCGCGGTGATAGGCCCTTGGGCATATTTCTCTGGGAGTGCCGCTTTGTTTCTCCCCTTGATCACGTGTAACATGTTTACTGTTTTAACTTCTGGTGGAAATTTCTTTTGTTCCCCAGTGTCTTGCTTGAGAGGCTCATCCTCGTCTTTGCTTGGTGTATCCTCCCCCTTGTGTACGGCGTTCAGCTTGCCGGACTGCTTGAAGACCCAACATTCTCTGTGGGTATGATTAGCGGGTTTACCAGGGGTGCTATGGATTGGACATATTTGGTCCAGAATTTTGTTCAGGCTGGACAGTTCATCTCTGGCACCTTTAGGGGGCGGCTTTTGCTGACCTGGCCGAGAGCTTCTGAATCCGGCGTTTACTGTCGTGCTCTTCGGGCTGTCTTCTTTATTCCGGCACTTATTATTTTTGCTGCGTCATGATTTCCCATTTTCATCTCTAACGTCGGATGTACTTGGGTCGCTGGTGCTACATCTGGCTAGCCAGCTGTCCCCACCCACGCAAAAGCGGGTCATGAGGCTTGTTAATGCTGCCATTGTTCTCGGCTTTTCTTGGTCGAGGTGTCTGGCAAGCCATTCGTCGTGAACGTTGTGCTTAAAAGCTGCCAAGGCTTCGGCGTCCGGACAGTCGACTATTTGGTTCTTTTTAGTAAGAAACTTGTTCCAAAGCTTCAGGCTGACTCTCCGGGCTGTTGAGTTATATGACTCAAATCGTCCGCGTCCGGAGGTCGGACATAAGTCCCTTGAAAATTTGCCCGGAAAGTGTCTTCAAGCTCTTCCCAGCTTCCAATGGAGCTTTTGGGGAGCCTTTTAAGCCAGTGCCGAGCTGGCCCTTTGAGTTTGAGGGGTAGATACTTGATGGCGTGGAGATCATCTCCTCGAGCCATATGGATATGGAGGATATAGTCCTCAATCCAGACCCCAGGGTCTGTTGTTCCATCGTATGCCTCTATGTTTACGGGTTTGAATCCCTCTGGAAATTCATGGTCCAGCACCTCATCGGTGAAAGATAGGGGGTGTGCGGCACCCCTGTATTTGGGTGTACCGCATTGTTTGGATGTTTGTTGTGTTGTATCGCATGCTGGAGTGCGCTTGCGTGGTCCATAGATGGATCTGGTTGCACCGTCCTTTTGATGTGAGCCCTCGCGTGGATCTGTGCTGGCTTGTGTGCGGCATCGGTTGCCGCATTATGTTGGCCGTGAGGTCGTCTATCTAGCCAGATGGCCGTTTTAATTTTTGGTTGCGGGGGATCTAAGGCCTCCTCATCGAATTCAGGTAGCAACTTCCGCTTCGGGTAGCTCTTGGTGGGGCGATTACCGACGTACTTTGCTGCTGTGTTGAGTACTTTACTCCATTTGATTCGGAGTGTGTCTTGCGCAGCCTTGGCCTTTGCTTCTGCTTTTTTAGACTCCTCGTGGTGGCAACAAGCCTTTAACGGGCATTATGTTGCTCCGGGTGTCTATCTGGTGTGATGTCGTCCGGACTATTATCTTTGACATAGTCGGGTTGTTCGGTTTGATTCTTCGTGTTGTCGTGGTCCGGCGATGGTTCACCCTGCTCTAATGTTGGGTCTATATGATCGTTGTTTCTGCCGAGGCATGATTTGGAGCGGCGCTTACGCCGCCGCTTTGACTGCTTCTTGAGGGGACAACCCTTCGTTGCATCCTTCTGTTCCACGTCGTCGTCGTCTTTTGGTGTGTCCACCATGTATACGTCATGTGATGAAGTAGGCGTCCAGTTCCCTGTGGGCAGTGGTTCCTGTTCGTCTCCTGCATCGTCGTCCATACCGTCGATGTCTTTGGAGTCGGAGTCGAGCATGTCGGTTAAGTCATCGACAGTGGCTATTAAGTGGGTGGTGGGTGGGCGGTGAATTTCTTCGTCATCCGCTTCCCAATCCTACCGGACATAGTTCTGCCAGGACTCTCCTGACAAGGAGAGAGACTTCAATGAATTCAGTATGTCGCCGAAGGGCGAGTGCTGAAAGATATCCGCGAAGGTAAACTCCATGATCGGCGCCGACCGGATTCGATAGGAACAGGCGCAGGCGGTTCGAAGTCCGTGGCCGGAGAAGTATCCGGCAATTTAACAACACGGCTTTCGTGAAGGGTAAGATCGATATTCGGCTCAATCACCGTTGGGGATGCGGCCTCTGTGGCGGGGTCTATCCACCCATCCATGGGAGGTGCAACTGGCTCCGAATTAAGGGTTGGAGCGGCTTTCGGTGTGATTTCTTGAACACTGTCCGATGGCAGAGCTAAATCGTACTCATCGTGACCGTGTGACGCACAAGGCAGAGGCTCGAATCCGTCGAAGATCAAGTCTCCGCGGATATCGGACGTATAGTTTAAGCTTCCAAACCTGACCTGGTGGCCAGGGGCGTAACTTTCGATCTGCTCCAGATGGCCAAGCGAGTTGGCCCGCAGTGCGAAGCCGCCGAACACAAAGATCTGTCCGGGGAGAAAAGTCTCACCCTGGACTGCATCGCTATGAAAGCACCAATGTCGGTGTCAAAACCAGCGGATCTCGGGTAGGGGGTCCCGAACTGTGCGTCTAAGGCGGGTGGTAACAGGAGGCAGGGGACACGATGTTTTGCCCAGGTTCGGGCCCTCTTGATGGAGGTAAAACCCTACGTCCTGCTTGATTTATTCTTGATGATATGGGTATTACAAGAGTTGATCTACCACGAGATCGAAGAGGCTAAACCCTAGAAGCTAGCCTATGGTATGATTGTCTGTTGTCCTACGGACTAAAACCCTAATCCAAGAGGGGGCTAGGGTTACACAGAGTCGGTTACAAGGAAGGAGATCTACATATCCGTATTGCCAAGCTTGCCTTCCACGCCAAGGAGAGTCCCATCCGGACACGGGACGAAGTCTCCAATCTTGTATCTTCATAGTCCAACAGTCCGGCCAAAGGATATAGTCCGGCTATCAGGAGACCCCCTAATCCAAGACTCCCTTAGCCATGAAATCTGAGATGGGACCCATGTATGAGAACAAAGTATGGACTTTGATTGACTTGCCCTGTAGCGACCAGACCTCAAACAGTCTGATCTCTGTGCTCCGGTGTCATCCCTGGATCAGTAATGCTGACACCACACAGTACTCGGAGGATTTATAGCAGAGTAGCAATCACACACTTATTACATCGAGTGTCTCAAAAGAGAACTTATTACAATAAGTATGGCTTAAGGCCATCTAATAACGATAACAGCGGAAGGCTTGGAAGATAAGTGAGTCCATCAACTCCAAGGGCATCACTGAGTATAGAACCACGACCTAAAACTCCTCAATCATCGTCTGAAAAGTCTACAACATTAACGTTGCAGCCCGAAAACGGGTCAGCACATGGAATATGCTGGCAAGGTAACACATAGAGAGTAATGGAATGCAACAACTATACTATATGCATATTTGGCTAGTGGAAAGCTCTATGGTTACAGTTTTTGCGTAAAGCCAATTTTTCCCTACTTCAAAGGAATAGAATTGATTACTATCATGGTGGTGGTGAAACATTGAGAATGGTTGACAGCATTCTCAATCCTGATTAAGTAACATCATTAAAACCCATCAAAATTAATTTTGAGTAACATGTTGAGATTCACATGATAATCCAGGTACTAGATACTCAAGATTTGTCCATAACCGGGGACACGGCTAACCATGATTAGTTTGTTACACTCTGCAGAGGTTTGCGCACTTTTCCCCACAAGACTCGATCGCCTCCGTTTGGTTTCTCGCACTACATGGTGTTTGAGAAGACGGGTGACCGAGACATAGTCTTTCAAAAGCGCTAGCACCTTACGATCGGGTAGACCGTACCACCTACAACCCCTACATCTGCTAGTCTACCACTGTAAGAGTTCGCACAACTTAGTCAACTATGCCAGAGCCCATAATGGCTTGTGGCTGCACACGGAAGTTTCTAGTATGAATAATCTCATGATCCCTTTGAGCCTGGGTGGCGGTCCAAGAAAACAGGCAAGTCCTGGAAACCCCAGGTGCCTCAATCCACCCAGATGTGTGTTAGGTTGCCACCTTAGAAAAACCCTTAATTTAACAATCTCACATCTGTCATGGATATCACTCACCCAATCCACGTCTACTAGCATAGCATGGCATAACAAGCAAACGTAGAAGTAACTCCCAAAGGTTTGATAATAAACAGGTAATAGATACTACCTCATGTACTTCCCATCCCACAATTTAATTAGATCCTAATCATGCAATGTGTGAGGATTGATCTAATGCAATAAAACTGGGTTGTAGAAAAGGTATGATCAAAGTGTTACTTGCCTTGCTGATGATCCGCGTAACCTAGAGATTCAACGTAACAGGCGGCGCACTCCGGGTATTCTATCGCAGACAAACAACAAGCATACAATAAGTACTCATCTAATGCACATGTAAAACTCAAATAGAAGATCTAACCAGAAAGTTCAACTTAAGAACCCTGGTTGGCAAAAGAATCAAATCGAACGAAGCAAAAGAGATCAAACGGCGAAAGAAAACAACTTCGTTCTAGTAATCTGAATCTAGGGCAAATTTTTCAGTAGCAAAAACTTGTTTAAGTTGATTATTCGGAAAGAGGGTTTCGAGACGAAACTCCAGGCGCTTGAATCGCCTGATTCCGATAGACGAGCGAAAAGTTATACTAAAACGAAAATCGGATCAGAAATCGCGATCAGAAAATAATCGCGGAAAATCCGATGAAAAAGAAAAATGACGAACAGAATTTTTTTTTAAAAAAAAACTGCACGGAAAAACGAGGCGGCGGCGAACCTCGAAAAGCGGGCTCTCCGGCGACGGCAACGGCGGGCGGCGGCGGCGGCGGGCGGCGGCGGCTAGCTAGGGCGGCGGCTAGGGTTTCGGTGGTGGCGGGCTCGCTCTCTCTCTTATCCGGTCGGAAGAAAAAAATAAAAAGAAATACTAAACGGTCTCCAAAAATCACGAAATAAATTTTGCCGGGTTCCTAAAATAAAGCCCGATAAAGTGAACATTTATCTGGCCCCAAACTACAACTTTGAAAAATGCGCATTTTTCCTAAATTCAAATAAAAATACCGAAATAAATCTTATTTGATTTTTTTATTAAATCCTCATTATTTCTATATTTTGGGAAAGTCATTTTATTCCCTCTCTTATATTTTTGTAATAGAAATAATTGATGATAAAATAAATAAAATCAAATGATCCTGTTTACATAATTTGAGAAAACTCAAATATGTAAATAACGAAATCCCCAACTCTCTCCGTGGGTCCTTGAGTTGCTTAGGATTTTCAGGATCAAAACCAAAAGCAAAAATAAAATATGATATGCATGATGACCTAATGTATAACATTCCAAATTGAAAATTTGGGATGTTACAAACCTACCCCCCTTAAGATGAATCTCGCCCTCGAGATTCGGGTTGGCTAGAAAATAGGTGAGGGTGGTCCTTGAGCAAATCTTCCTCTCGCTCCCAGGTGGTTTCATCCTTCGTGTGGTGGCTCCACTGAACTTTGCAAAACTTGATAACCTTGCTACGAGTAACTCGGCTGGCAAACTCGAGAATCTTGACTGGTTTCTCCTCATAAGTCAAATTTTATCCAACTGAATTGCTTCTAATGGCACTGTGTCTCTCAAAGGTATGTTAGTCATCTCCGCGTGACACTTCTTCAACTGAGACACGTGGAACACACAATGAACTCCTGTCAATTCTTCTGGCAATTCCAACTTGTAGGCCACTTCTCCCATACGCTCCAAAACTCGATATGGTCCTATAAATCGTGGCGCTAACTTCCCCTTAACTCCAAAACGCTTAATCCCTCGAAGTGGGGATACTCGAAGATAAGCTCTATCTCCAACTTCGTAAACTGTCTCCTTGCGTTTAGAATATGCGTAGCTCTTCTGCCTGGACTGGGCTACCTTGAGCCTATCGCGAATCAACTTCACTTTCTGTTCAGACTCCTTAATCAAATCTGGTCCAAACAACTGGCGGTCTCCAACTTCGTCCCATGACAACGGTGTCCTGCACCTCCTTCCGTACAAAGCTTCGAAAGGTGCCATCTTCAAACTGGTCTGATAGCTATTATTGTAAGAAAACTCTGCATATGGCAAATTATCGTCCCAACTAGATCCATAATCTAGCGCACAAGCTCTCAGCATATCCTCCAAAATCTGATTGACTCTCTCAGTCTGTCCATCTGTCTGCGGATGAAAAGCTGTACTAAATTCCAGCTTAGTACCCAAAGTCTTATGCAACTGCTTCCAGAACTTTGAGGTAAATTGGGTTCCTCTATCTAATACGATGCTCCTCGGAACTCCATGCAAACATATGATCCTGGTCATGTATATCTTTGCCAACTTAACACTGGTGTAAGTGGTCTTTACTGGGATGAAATGAGCTACCTTCGTCAATCGATCAACTACAACCCAAATCGAGTCATAGTCTGAACGAGTCCTTGGTAATCCCGTGATAAAATCCATGCCTAACTTATCCCACTTCCATTCGGGTATCGGCAATGGCTGCAACAATCCTGCCGGCTTCTGATGTTCTGCCTTTACTCTCTGACATACGTCACAAACTGCTACATACTCCGCAATATCCTTCTTCATTCCGGTCCACCAGAAAATATCCTTCAAATCCAAATACATCTTGGTATTTCCTGGGTGAATCGAATACGGTGAATCATGTGCCTCTTGCAGAATCAACTTCCTGATCTCCGGGTCATTGGGCACGTAAACACGGTCTTCAAACCATAGGGTGTCGTGCTCGTCCTCACGAAATCCTTTAGCTTTTCCTTTGCTCAGTTTCTCCTTTATAGCGGCAATCTCCTTGTCAGTTTTCTGAGCTTCTCTGATTTTGTCCATCAATGTTGACTGAATCTCCAATGCTGCTACATAGCCTCTCAGAACTATTTCCAAACGTAGTTCATGAAAATTTTCTGCTAACTCCTTGGGTATTTCTCCCGTCATTAACCTATTGACATGGCTCTTGCGGCTTAATGCATCAGCTACTACATTAGCCTTCCCGGGATGATAATGCAATTTCATATCATAATCCTTGATAAGCTCCAACCATCTCCTTTGCCTGAGATTCAACTCCTTCTGCGTGAAAATGTACTTCAAACTCTTGTGATCCGTGTACACCTCACAATGATTTCCAATGAGGAAATGTCTCCATGTCTTCAATGCATGCACTACGGCTGCTAACTCCAAATCATGCGTAGCATAATTCAATTCGTGGGGCTTCAGTTGTCGTGAAGCATACGAAACAACTCTCCCTTCCTACATAAGCACTGCTCCAAGTCCTTGACGTGAAGCGTCGCAATACACCTCATAATCCTTGGTTTGATCTGGCAAAATCAACACTGGTGAGGTAACCAAACATTTCTTCAACTCCTGGAAACTTGCCTCACACTCCTCGGTCCATTTGAACTTAGTATCCTTCTTCAACAACTCTGTCATAGGTTTTGCAATCTTTGAGAAATTCTCAATAAATCTCCGGTAGTATCCTGCGAGTCCAAGAAAACTCCGGATCTCTCCAACTGTTGTTGGTGCTTCCCACTTGGTCACGGTTTCAACTTTAGCGGGATCTACTGCTATACCTTCTCCGGATATAACGTGTCCGAGGAATCCTACTTCCTTCAACCAAAACTCACATTTGCTGAATTTGGCATATAACTGATGTTCTCTGAGCTTTCCAAGTACCAAACGCAAATGCTCCCTATGCTCCTCTTCATTCTTCGAATATACCAGGATATCATCAATGAACACTACGACGAACTTATCCAAAAACTCCATAAACACTTTGTTCATCATGTTCATAAAATAGGCAGGTGCGTTAGTCAGTCCAAATGACATAACGGTATACTCATACAGCCCATACCTGGTGGTAAAAGCTGTCTTAGGAATATCCTGTTCTCGAATCTTCAACTGGTGGTATCCTGATCACAAATCGATCTTGGAAAATACCTTAGCTCCTTGCAACCGATCAAACAGATCGTTGATCATTGGTAGTGGGTACTTGTTCTTGATCGTTACTTCGTTCAATCCTCGATAATCAACAACCATCCTTAACGATCCATCCTTCTTCTCCACTAAAAGTACTGGTGATCCCCAAGGCGAAGAACTTGGGCGAATATATCCCTTATCCAGTAACTCCTTAATCTGCTTCTTAATTTCCACCAAATCCTTTGCTGGCATCCTGTATGGTCTCTTTGATATTGGCCCAGTGCCTGGCAATAGCTCAATCAAAAACTCAATGTCTCTATCTGGTGGCATGCCTAGCAACTCTTCGGGAAATACATCAGGAAAATCCTTTACCACTGGTACTTCCTCCTGCACAACTCCTGTTAGGCAATTTACTTGGGTCCTCTTTGGCACATGCCGGGATACATACTTGATCCTTCTTCCTTCTGGTGTGGTAAGCAAAATTGACTTACTAGCACACTCAATATTCCCTTCATACTTTGATAACCAATCCATGCCTAATATCACATCCAATCCTTGAGATTCCAATACTATTAGGTCTGAGGGAAAAACATAGTTACCAATCCTTAATGGTAACCGATCACACCATAGACTTGCCACATACTCTGCTCCTGGCGAGGTTACTAACATGGGTGACCTAAGGGCTTGGGTTGGTAGGTTATACTTATCCACAAATCCCCTTGAGATGTATGAATGCGATGCACCAGTATCAAAAAGAACGAGTGCAGTAAATGACTTAACCAAAAATTACCTATTACTGCATTGGGCTGAGCTTCAACCTCCTCCACGCTAATGTGGTTCACTTGTCCCCTGTTGAAAGGGTTCGGCTTCTTCCCAGAACTTCCATTGCCGTTTTGGCCTTCCGGCCATTCATTTGCAAAATGTCCTGGCTTCGAACACTTATAGCAAGTGACGTGGCTCAAATCCTTCTTGGCTGGGGTCGATGGGGTGCTGCGGTTCTGTCCATTGCTTCCTCCATTCCCATTACCATTCTTGGTGCCATTGTGGTTATGCGAGCTACCTACTCCATGGGTATGCTGAAAATGTCCTCCTGGTCTAGGGGTAAAACGAGGCTTCTGCTGAGCGCCTGAATTATACTTTCCTTGTCCATACTTCCTCTTGCGGTTCTCAATTTGCTGCTGCTTCCCTTCAATCATAAGAGCACGATCTACCAACTCCTGGTAGTTGTTGAAGGTGGCTACCATCAACTGCATACTCAACTCATCATTCAGTCCTTCCAGGAATTTCTCCTGCTTAGCTGCATCTGTAGCAACGTCATCTGGGGCATAACGTGCTAACTTACTAAAATCCTCCACATACTGGCCAACTGTCCGTCCTCCTTGGCGCAAGTTACGAAACTCACGCTTCTTCATGGCCATTGCTCCTGCTGAAACATGGGCAGTACGAAAAGCCTGCTGAAACTGGTCCCATGTGACAGTGTCGACTGGGAAGGTGGCTGTGAAATTCTCCCACCAAGATGCTGCGGGTCCTTCTAACTGATGTGCGGCAAACTTAACCTTCTCCACATCTGTGCATCCTGCTGTGGTCAACTCCCTAGCTATCTTGCGGAGCCAATCATCTGCTACTATCGGCTCGGTGCTACTGGAAAACACCGGCGGATTCAGCCTAAGAAAACGGGCTAAGTGGTCAACAGGTGGTGGTGGTGGTGGTGGGTTATTGTTGTTGTTCCCCTAATTCTGATTCTGAACTAGCAACTGCATCAAGGTGTTCTGCTGCTGGATCAACTGGGTGAGCTCCGGCGGAAAGGCAAATCCGGGGTCACATCTCGGAGGCATCTGAGGGTTTTAGAAAAGACGAGGTATAAGAATAGAGGGGGTCTAAAGAGAAAACACTACCCATATGCACATGAGGCAAAAGCACACAATTCACTTCAATCAAACAAACAAGACATACAATCGATCTAGCTATCGCAAAAGTGCTCGGACTACTATATTTACATGGTGGACTACTACTACTGATGAAGGTGGTCTACTAGAAATATTCTACGGTTGTAGACTCCATGATATCCGCTCCTGCTTTATCAACATAGTCATCATCACTATATCTTGTTCCGAGTCGGTGCCGTCGATGATGATGTAATCTTTCGGGCTAATCTCCTTGGGTTCTTCGTCTTCATCTACTGGTGTCGGGCCTCCCATATATATTCCAATTTTCTTTGTTAGGTCGGCATTCTTATCCACCAATACTTCAATTTCTTCTTCATAATCTTCGCGTGTAGCCTTGAGTTCTTCCTCCAGTTCCTTGATTCTAGTCTTAGCCTTCTTCAGTTCTATCATGTCGGCGCACATCTGGTTCTCCTGGCGTCGAATGTGCTGGTTTAACTCCTGAATAAAAGCTGCAATTGATCTATCCTTCCTGGTACTGATCATCTCCCAGTGTTCATCTCAGCGTCCGCAAATCTGGTAGATAGTATCCTTGAGATCCTTGCGGTAGACTTCTCCAATGCGTCCCATGGCGATGTGAGCTGCCATACTCTTTTCTAGACTCCAAGTTGGTGCATCAAAAGAAAACTCTATGGGCTCAGTGACTGGCATGAACGTCCTTCCTGGAACTTGAACTTGAATCATCCAGCGCTCTTCTTCAGGTAAAGTGGCGTTGTAGGTTCCCATGAAGCTTGGTATTCCTATGTTCAGGTATCTAGTGACTTCCTTCAAGTGGCGTCCAAAGGGTGTATCTTCATCCGGTTGTGTGAACTTGTTCCTTGCATCCGCCATCCTAAAGAGTAGAAGAGATGAGAGGTCAGAAGAGAAGAGAGTGATCTAGTGATCTAGGTCTTTGGCTTAGTGGTCGTGTCCTACAGTCAACGTGTGCTTTGATACCATCTCTGTAGCGACCAGACCTCAAACAGTCTGATCTCTGTGCTCCGGTGTCATCCCTGGATCAGTAATGCTGACACCACACAGTACTCGGAGGATTTATAGCAGAGTAGCAATCACACACTTATTACATCGAGTGTCTCAAAAGAGAACTTATTACAATAAGTATGGCTTAAGGCCATCTAATAACGATAACAACGGAAGGCTTGGAAGATAAGTGAGTCCATCAACTCCAACGGCATAACTGAGTATAGAACCACGACCTAAAACTCCTCAATCGTCGTCTGAAAAGTCTGCAACATTAACGTTGCAGCCCAAAAACGGGTCAGCACATGGAATATGCTGGCAAGGTAACACATAGAGAGTAATGGAATGCAACAACTATACTATATGCATATTTGGCTGGTGGAAAGCTCTATGGTTACAGTTTTTGCGTAAAGCCAATTTTTCCCTACTTCAAAGGAATAGAATTGATTACTATCATGGTGGTGGTGAAACATTGAGAATGGTTGACAGCATTCTCAATCCCAATTAAGTAACATCATTAAAACCCATCAAAATTAATTTTGAGTAACATGTTGAGATTCACATGATAATCCAGGTACTAGATACTCAAGATTTGTCCATAACCGGGGACACGGCTAACCATGATTAGTTTGTTACACTCTGCAGAGGTTTGCACACTTTTCCCCACAAGACTCGATCGCCTCCGTTTGGTTTCTCGCACTACATGGTGTTTGAGAAGACGGATGACCGAGACATAGTCTTTCAGAAGCGCTAGCACCTTACGATCGGGTAGACCGTACCACCTACAACCCCTACATCTGCTAGTCTACCACTGTAAGAGTTCACACAACTTAGTCAACTATGCCAGAGCCCATAATGGCTTGTGGCTGCACACGGAAGTTTCTAGTATGAATAATCTCATGATCCCTTTGAGCCTGGGTGGCGGTCCAAGAAAACAGGCAAGTCCTGGAAACCCCAGGTGCCTCAATCCACCCAGATGTGTGTTAGGTTGCCACCTTAGAAAAACCCTTAATTTAACAATCTCACATCTGTCATGGATATCACTCACCCAATCCACGTCTACTAGCATAGCATGGCATAACAAGCAAACGTAGAAGTAACTCCCAAAGGTTTGATAATAAACAGGTAATAGGTACTACCTCATCTACTTCCCATCCCACAATTTAATTAGATCCTAATCATGCAATGTGTGAGGATTGATCTAATGCAATAAAACTGGGTAGTAGAAAAGGTATGATCAAAGTGTTACTTGCCTTGCTGATGATCCGCGTAACCTAGAGATTCAACGTAACAGGCGGCGCACTCCGGGTATTCTATCGCAGACAAACAACAAGCATACAATAAGTACTCATCTAATGCACATGTAAAACTCAAATAGAAGATCTAACCAGAAAGTTCAACTTAAGAACCCTGGTTGGCAAAAGAATCAAATTGAACGAAGCAAAAGAGATCAAACGGCGAAAGAAAACAACTCCGTTCTAGTAATCTGAATCTAGGGCAAATTTTTCAGTAGCAAAAACTTGTCTAAGTTGATTATTCGGAAAGAGGGTTTCGAGACGAAACTCCAGGCGCTTGAATCGCCTGATTCCGATAAACGAGCGAAAAGTTATACTAAAACGAAAATCGGATCAGAAATCGCGATCAGAAAATAAATGCGGAAAATCCGACGAAAAAGAAAAACGACGAACAGAATTTTTTTAAACAAAACTGCACGGAAAAACAAGGCGGCGGCGAACCTCGAAAGGCGCGCTCTCCGGCGACGGCAACAGCGGGCGGCGGCGGCGGCGACGACAACGGCGGCGGCAGCGGCGGCTGGCTAGGGCGGCGGCTAGGGTTTCGGTGGTGGCGGGCTAGCTGTCTCTCGCGGGCCTCAGGCGCTATTTAAAGGCCCCGGGCGGAGGTTTCCTGGCCGGGTATGGCCCGGAGTCGGTTCCATTTTTTTTTTCTTATCCGCTCAGAAGAAAAAATAAAAAGAAATACTAAACGGACTCCAAAAATCACGAAATAAATTTTGCCGGGTTCCTAAAATCAAGCCCGATAAAGTGAAAATTTATCTGGCCCCAAACTACAACTTTGAAAAACGCGCATTTTTCCTAAATTCGAATAAAAATACCAAAAAACTCCGAAATAAATCTTATTTGATTTTTTTATTAAATCCTCATTATTTCTATATTTTGGGAAAGTCATTTTATTCCCTCTCTTATTTTTTTGTAATAGAAATAATTGATGATAAAATAAATAAAATCAAATGATCCTGTTTACATAATTTGAGAAAACTCAAATATGTAAATAACGAAATCTCCAACTCTCTCCGTGGGTCCTTGAGTTGCTTAGGATTTTCTAGGATCAAAACCAAAAGCAAAAATAAAAAAAGATATGCATGATGACCTAATGTATAACATTCCAAATTGAAAATTTGGGATGTTACATGCCCGGTGATCGGCAAGCCATTGAGAATAAATGGATCTTCAAGAGGAAGACGGACACTGATAGTAGTGTTACTATCTACAAAGCTCGAATTGTCGCAAAAGGTTTTCGACAAGTTCAAGGTGTTGAATACGATGAGTGAGGGAGTCCTGGATTAGGGGGTGTTCGGGTAGCCGAACTATACCTTCAGCCGGACTATACCTTCAGCCGGACTCCTGGACTATGAAGATACAAGATTGAAGACTTCGTCCCGTGTCCGTATGGGACTTTCCTTGGTGTGGAAGGCAAGCTTGGCGATGCGGATATTCAAGATCTCCTACCATTGTAACCGACTCTGTGTAACCCTAACCCTATCCGGTGTCTATATAAACCGGAGGGTTGTAGTCCGTAGGCAATCAACTCCATACACAACAATCATACCATAGGCTAGCTTCTAGGGTTTAGCCTCCTTGATCTCGTGGTAGATCTACTCTTGTACTACCTATATCATCAATATTAATCAAGCAGGATGTAGGGTTTTACCTCCATCAAGAGGGCCTGAACCTGGGTAAAACATCGTGTTCCCTGCCTCCTGTTACCATCCGGCCTAGACGCACAGTTCGGGACCCACTACCCGAGATCCGCCGGTTTTGACACCGACATTGGTGCTTTCATTGAGGGTTCCTCTGTGTCGTCGCCTTTAGGCCCGATGGCTCCTTTGATCATCAACAACGATGCGGTCCAGGGTGAGACTTTGCTCCCCGGACAGATCTTCGTCTTCGGCGGCTTCGCTCTGCGGGCCAATTCGCTCGGCCACCTGGAGTAGATCGAAAGCCACGCCCCTGGCCATCAAGTCAGGTTTGGAAGCTTAAACTACACGGCTGACATCCGCGGAGACTTGATCTTCGACGGACTCGAGCCACGGCCAAGCGCGCGCACTATCTCGAGAGGCATGATCTAGCTCTGCCCCCGGACAGTGTCCTGGAGGCCGCACACGCATCGGTTCCGACCCCTAACTCGGAGCCTATTGCGCCAATCGAGGATGAGCGGTTGGACGTCACCTCGGGGGCTGCGATCCCAAAAGCAATCGAGCCGAACGCTAGCCCTGCACTCTGCACGACCCGTGACTCGGAGGATCCGTACTCCTCCCCAGACTCCGAACCCCCCGCGCCCCTGCCAATCAAATCCGATTGGGCGCCGATAATGGAGTTCACCGCCGCAGACATCTTTCAGCGGGCGACATCCTGAATTCTCTTAAGTCTCTCTCTTTATCAGGAGAGCCCTACCCGGACTACGGTCAGTGAGGGTGGGATACGGGCGATGAGGAAATTCAAAGCCCACCCACCACCCACTTTGTAGCCACTGTCGACGATCTAACCGACATGCTTGACTTCAGCTCCGAAGACATCGACGGCATGGACGACGGTGTAGGAGACGAACAGGAACCAGCACCTGTAGGGCGCTGGAAGGCCACCTCGTCATATGACATATATATGGTGGATACTCCAAAAGATGGAGATGGCGATGGAACAGTGGGGGATGACGCCCCCAAGAAACAGCCAAAGCGCCGGCGTCAGCGGCGCCGCTCTAAATCCCGCCAAAACAAAAACGGTGATTCCGGCACGGGAGATAATACTACCCCGGATAGCGCCGAAGAACACCCACCTTAGCAAGATTCGGCACAGGAAGATGGAGAAGCCAGCCCTCATGAGAGAGCGGCAGACCGAGAGGTCGAGGATGATAACTATACGCCTCCCTCCGAAGACGAGGCAAGCCTCGATGACGACAAATTCGTCATACCATCAGACCCCGCCGAACAAGAGCGTTTTAAAAGCAGGCTTTTAGCCACGGCAAGCAGCCTCAAGAAAAAGCAGCAACAGCTTAGAGCTGCCCAAGATTTGCTAGCTGACAGATGGACTGAAGTCCGTGCGGTCAAAGAGTGTGAACTCGAACGCCCCTCCAAGAGTTACCCGAAACGCAGGCCGCTACCCCGATCAGAGGAGGAAGCACCTACATCACCAGCGCATGACATGGCAGACCGGCCACCTCGCGGCCGCGACAGAGAGGCCTCTCGGCCCTCCACCCAAGCCATGCCCCGACGCGGCTCAACTAAGGCACGGGAAAATGCGCCCGACCTGCGAGACATACTGGAGGATAAGGCAAGACAAACAAGATCGATCTACGGATCGCGCAGGCGCCCTACGGCATGTGACAATGATCTTCACTCTGGATACAACAAATCCGGCCGGGCCAAACACAACAGACATAGCTCTTCCGAGCTGCGTCGTGATATAGCCCAGTACAGAGGCGCCGCACACCCGCTATGCTTCACGAATGAAGTAATGGATCATAAAATCCCAGAGGGTTTCAAACCCGTAAACATCGAATCATACGATGGCACAACAGATCCGGTGGTATGGATCGAGGATTATCTCCTTCACATCCACATGGCACGTGGCGATGATCTACACGCCATCAAATACCTCCCGCTCAAACTTAAAGGACCAGCTCGGCATTGGCTTAACAGCTTGCCAGCAGACTCAATCTGTTCTTGGGAGGACCTGGAAGCCGCATTCCTCGACAACTTCCAGGGCACTTACGTGCGACCGCCGGATGCCGACGACTTAAGCCACATAATTCAGCAGCCAGAGGAATCGGCCAGACAATTCTGGACACGGTTCCTAATAAATAAAAACCAGATAGTCGACTGTCCGGACGCAGAGGCCCTAGCAGCCTTCAAGCATAACATCCGCGACGAGTGGCTTGCCCGGAACCTGGGACAGGAAAAGCCGAAATCCATGACAGCCCTCACGACACTCATGACCCGCTTTTGCGCGGGAGAAGACAGCTGGCTAGCTCGCAGTAAGAACTTATCAAAGAACCCTGGTAATTCGGATACCAAGGACAAAAGTGGCAGGACATGTCGGAACAAGCAAAAACACCGCGTTAAAAGCGACAGCAATGAAGACACGGCAGTCAATGCCGGATTCAAAGGCTATAAATCTGGTCAGCGGAAAAAGCCATTCAAAAAGAATACTCAGGGCCCGTCCAGTTTGGACCGAATACTCGATCGCTTGTGCCAGATACATGGCACCCCCGAAAGGCCAGCCAATCACACTAACAGGGATTGTTGGGTGTTCAAGCAGGCAGGCAAGTTAAGGGCCGAAAACAGAGACAAGGGGCTGCACCGCGACGACGAGGAGCCCAAGCCGTCGAACAACAATGGACAAAAGGGCTTTCCCCCACAAGTGTGGACGGTGAACATGATATGCGCAACCCACATTCCCAAGCGGGAGCGGAAGCGTGCGCTACGAGACGTATACGTGATAGAGCCAGTCACCCCAAAGTTCAACCCATGGTCCTCCTGCCCGATCACTTTTGATCGAAGGGACCATCCCACTAGCATCCGTCATGGCGGCTTCGCCGCATTGGTTCTCGACCCAATCATCGACAGATTTCATCTCACAAGAGTCCTCATGGACGGCGGCAGTAGCCTGAACCTGCTTTATCAGGATACAGTGCGGAAAATGGGCATAGATCCCTCAAGGATTAAGCCCACAAGAACGACCTTTAAAGGCGTTATACCAGGTGTAGAAGCCAACTGTACAGGCTCAGTAACACTTGACGTGGTCTTCGGATCCCCGGACAATTTCCAAAGCGAAGAGTTAATCTTCGATATATTCCCGTTTCGCAGTGGCTATCACGCCCTGCTCGGACGAACCGCATTCGCAAAGTTCAATGCGGTGCCGCACTACGCATATCTCAAGCTCAAGATGCCAGGCCCTCGAGGAGTAATTACGGTCAACGGAAACACCGAACGCTCCCTCCGTACGGAGGAGCATACGATGGCTCTGACAGCGGAGGTACAAAGTAGCCTTCTCAGGCAATTCTCCAGTCCGGCCATTAAAAAGCCAGACACTGCCAAGCGTGCCCGGAGTAACCCACAGCAGGACCGCCTGGCACACTCTGAGCAAGCGTAGCAATGCATCCCCAACCCCAGCTTTCGCGACATAGCGAAACCAGTACCTCGCGTACATAACTATGCCCTTGAAATACCATGGGCACAGGGGAAGGGGCACAATAACGGCACGCCCAAAATACGGCTTAAAACGTACTAGGGGCTGCCAGATTCTTTTTTTAATTTTTTCTTACTTTCAGGACTCCATACTTCGGACGACCTGTTCGGCAATTTGACTGCCACACAAACGATGCAAGATCCAGGGAGGCAGACAAGCCATGCCGCATTATGGAACTCCCAGGTGGTCTCTGTTACGAGCGGTATACCTGTTTTAAATACAATTCCGCGACCTGCCCCTGGTCAGGACATACTGAATAGTCCAATATCTTTTGCTTACCGCACTATTTGTATCGTTCGGCTTTGATAAAATAGCCTCTCTATAAACAATGCTTAGCTTCTTGTCTATTTTTTGCATTATCTTCTTTTCACATTTATGTTTATTAAATGACATGATTGCACCCATACACCATGGTACGGTAAACACACCAGGGGCTTCAGTACCCCTCATAATGGTGTGAGAAGTCCGTACACTTTCACAATTGCGGCACCCCGAACTTATAGCACTATATGCATCGGCTCCGAATCATGATTTGGGTCAATATTTGGGTTTGCCTGGCTCCTATGTTTTGGTGCCTTACGTTCCACTCTATCGGCTAAGGTAGCACTAGGAGAACCACTGCGATTGTGCCCCGGTTCAGCTGGGTTAAGCACCTCAGTGGAGAAAGCTAAAACTGACTGTCATGATGAGGCGAAAGACCGGTCGCTGTTTGAGAGGTTTTTCGAGTCCCTAAAGACTTATGCCGCTTCGAGCGAGGAGCTGGCTTTGTCCGGCCAAGGCGTGGATAGCGCCCCGAACTCGGTCTTCCGAACTAGGGGCTTCGCCGAAATTTAAAATTATAGAGTTCTATGGCTAAGTGAGAGCGTTCAAGCATTATAGTCCAATTGCCTGGTTCGTTGTGCTGAGCGCCTCCCTCGAAGGACCCAACTATGGGAAAAAGAGCGCTCAGGTTTATCCCGAACACCCCAGCACTAGTGGCATGGGGCAGAAGCCGACGACTGGCCATCTCTCAATTTTTTGATAAACGGCCGCACAGAAAGTAATATTTTAAATTCAATAAGCATTGCTTAGCACATATGAACAAGTTTTCAGCGCACAGGATAAACACGAGCGAGTTCATTCAAAAATCACATCCTTGGTACATTCATCCGCCACAAGGCGGGCACCTGCAAGAACATCCTTGTAGTAGTTCTCGAGCTTGCGATGCTCCTTCCCTGGCGGTGGCCCGTCCTTCACAAGCTTCTCACCGTCCAGCTTACCCCGGTGCACCTTTGCATGGGCAAGGGCCCGACGGCACCTTCGATGCAGACGGAGCGCTTGATGACCTCGAGCCTCGGACAGGCCTCCACTAGCCGCCGCACCAGCCCGAAATAGCTCCCAGGCAGGGCCTCTCCGGGCCACAGCCGAACTATGAAGCCCTTCATGGCCTCTTCGGCCGCCTTGTGGAGCTCGACCAACTGTTTCAGCTGGTCGCTCAAAGGCACAGGGTGTCCGGCCTCAGAATACTGAGACCAGAACACCTTCTCCGTCGAGCTGCCCTCTTCAGCTCGGTAGAATGCGGCGGCATCGGATACGCTGCGGGGAAGATCTGCAAATGCCCCTGGAGAGCTCCGAATTCGGGTAAGTAACAAGTAGTTTACTTTTATATTTCTACTTTGCATGAAGAATGCCTTACCCGCTGCTATCTTCCTCATCTCCTCCAACTCTTGGAGGGCCTTTTGGGCTTCGGCCTTGGCAGACTTGGCAGTCTCAAGGGCCGTCGCGAGCTCGGATGCTTGCGCCTTTGACTCAAGCTCCAAACTCTCATGTTTTTTCATGAGAGCCTGAAGCTCTTGCTGCACCTCGCCGACTTGAGCCCCAAGTCTGTCTCGCTCGATGCGCTCCATGGCCATTTTCTTTTCGGCCTCAGACAACGCCTGCTTAAGGGTCGCCACCTCAGTCATGGCCCCTACAATAAGTAGTACAATCTTGTTATTTTTTCTTGCAATCACGCCTTTTTATAGGCACTTTTTCTGTAAGGTATTTCTTACCTTCTTTCTCCTCGAGCTGCCGCTTGGCAAGGCCGAGCTCTTGCTCGGTCTGCTCGAGGTCCTGCTTCAGGACACCCACCTCCGCCGTCAGTGCGGCGGTGGATAGCAGCGAAGCCTGCATACGCATATTGACTCTTTTTTGTTAGACTCCTGCGATATTTAATAGATCCTCTATTCGGCTTTTCTTTTCGAATGCCAAATAGAGCATCAGGGGCTACTGTCTATGCGGTAATATTTTTACATATTTTTACTTACCTCGAAGCCTGTTAGAAGGCTAGCGCAAGCTTCAGTCAGTCCGCTCTTGGCGGACTGAACCTTCTGGATCACCGTACTCATAATAGTACGGTGCCCCTCGTCGATGGAGGCGCCGTCAAGCACCTCCAGCAGATTGTCCGGCACCTTCGGTTGGACGGAGGCCGTCGGCTCAGAAGGCTTGCTCCTCTTGGAAGGAGTTCGCCTACCGCGGTCCGAAATTGTGGAAGATTCCGGCGTGGTGTCCGGCACAAAGTCGGACTTGGAGCCCTGGGGGGCCTTATCCCCTTCACTCCTGGAGTCCGGGAGGTTGCCTTGCAGCTCCTCCGGGACCACCTCCTCTTGCCCCGGAGCTTGTCGCGATGCCACTTCGGTGTCGTCTGCAGTGTGGGGGGAGACAGCGGGCGGAACTGAGTTCACGTCCGATGAGTCCAGGGAGCCGCCCGACGATTCGTTGAAATCGGCCTGGGGCAGGCTGCATAATTACGTTCGACATTAGGGAAAGCTATGCAACAAAGGAACATCATGAGTTACTCTGATGTCCGAACTTACGATTTCGCCGGATGCTTGGCCCTGTTTGGCCACTCCTCTTCGCCCTCTTCGGCGTCGAGAGAGTAGTCCGGCGGAGGGGTCTTCCTTTTCCTAGACCCCTCGGCCTCCCCCGTTGGGGCGGCCTTCCTCTTCTCTCCTCCCTCCGCTAGGGGGGGGAGTTTTCTTCTTCCTCCTCCTCGTTTTCATGGGAAGAGGGCGTCTCGGACTCGTCGGATGACGAGTCCGACACCACCATGTTACGGGCACTCTTTCGAGTCCCCGTGGTCTTCTTCTTCTTGGCCTTCTTTTCCGGCACCACATAAGGCGCCGGAGCCAGCGGCTTCACTAGTAGAGCTGGGGCTGGGTCTTCGGGCAGCGGATCCGGACAGTTAATCGGTCTGGATATCGCCCGCCAAGCCTGTCAAAGGTAAGGGAGTTTAGATCCCGCATAGAGTTAAACTATGAAAAAGCTGAACATCATGTAAAAGGTGAAGATAGCTTACCTCGCTAGCGTGACGCTGTGAGCTGTATCCGCGGTCCTCGGAAGCGGATGCGGGAGCCTCGGCGCCCTTGAATAGCACCTTCCAGACATCTTCGTACGTCGTGTCAAAGAGCCTGCTAAAGGTTTGGTGTTGCGCCAGGTCGAACTCCCACAGATTAAAATCCCGTTGTTGGCACGGGAGGATCCGGCGGACGAGCATAACCTGGATTACATTAACAAGCCGGATTGGCTTGTTCACCAGGGACTGGATGCATGTTTGCAATCCGGTCACCAGTTTCTCGTCACCCCACGACAGGCCCGTCTCTTTCCAGGACATAAGCCGTGTGGGGGGTCTGGATCGGAACTTGGGGGCTGCGATCCAGTTCGGATCGCGTGGCTCGGTGATGTAAAACCACCCGGATTGTCACCCCTTTAGGGTCTCCACAAAAGAGCCCTCGAACCATAGGACGTTGGCCATCTTGCCCGCCATGGCGCCTCCGCACTCCGCCTGGCTGCCGCGCACCACCTTGGGCTTGACGTTGAAGGTCTTGAGCCAGAGGCCGAAATGAGGGCGGACGCGGAGGAAAGCCTCGCACACGATGATAAACGCCGAGATGTTGAGGATGAAGTTCGGGGCCAGATCATGGAAATCCAGGCCGTAATAGAACATGAGCCCCCGGACAAATGGGTGGAGTGGAAAACCCAGTCCGTGGAGGAAGTGGGGGAGAAATACTACCCTCTCATGGGGCCTTGGGGTGGGGAGAAGCTGCCCCTTTTCGGGAAGCCGGTGCGCGATGTCCTTGGACAGGTATCCGGCCTTCCTTAGTTTCTTGACTTGGCCCTCCGTAGCAGAGGATACCATCCACTTGCCTCCCGCTCTGGACATTGCTGGAGAAGGTTGAGGTGGGAAGTGCGGGCTTGGGCGCTGGAGCTCGAGTGCGCAGGAGATGGATAGGCAAAGGAGGAAGAAGGCGTAGGTAAAAAGGTGGATCCTTATCCCCTTATATGGGCGGATGCGGTTGTGCGTCCCTACCAGCCTAGTAAAACTCGCTTGCCTCCCAAGCGCCGTGATAAATGGCGCGGTTGGGTTACCCACGTCCGTATTGATGAGAATCCCGTAAAGGGGGTACACGATCTCTGCTTTGACAAGACGTGCCAAGGAAACCGCCTCACAAAATGTGCTGAGGTGGAAAAGTAAAAACGATTCGAGTAAAGGACTTGGCCATAGTGTGATGACACACTGCGGAATACGTCAGCAGTTTTGGTTTGTGTTAATATTATTCTCTCTATGGCAATATGTGGAAGCTTATTTTGCAGAGCCGGACATTACTCTTGGTGTTTACAATCTTCTATGAAGGACTTGGAGGAGGAACCCGCCTTGCAATGCCGAAGACAATTTGCGTGCCGGACTCGTCGCCATTGAAGCCTGGTTGAGGGGCTACTGAGGGAGTCCTGGATTAGGGGGTGTTCGGGTAGCCGGACTATACCTTCAGCCAGACTCCTGGACTATGAAGATACAAGATTGAAGACTTCGTCCCGTGTCCGGATGGGACTTTCCTTGGCGTGGAAGGCAAGCTTGGCGATGCGGATATTCAAGATCTCCTACCATTGTAACCGACTCTGTGTAACCCTAACCCTATTCGGTGTCTATATAAACCGGAGGGTTGTAGTCCGTAGGCAATCAACTCCATATACAACAATCATACCATAGGCTAGCTTCTAGGGTTTAGCCTCCTTGATCTTGTGGTAGATCTACTCTTGTACTACCTATATCATCAATATTAATCAAGCAGGACGTAGGGTTTTACCTCCATCAAGAGGGCCCGAACCTGGGTAAAACATTGTGTTCCCTGCCTCCTGTTACCATCCGGCCTAGACGCACAGTTCGGGACCCACTACCCGAGATCCGCCGGTTTTGACACCGACAATGAGATTTTTTTTCACTCGTATCGATTCTTAAAAGTCTTTCCAAATCATGTTAGCAGTTGCCGCATTTTATGAAATCTGGAAAATGCATATCAAAACTACATTCCTTAATGTATTTATTAAAGAAGATTGTATATGATGCAACCAGAAGGTTTTGTCAATCCTAAAGGTGCTAACAAAGTGTGCAAGCTCTAGCGATCCATCTATGGACTGGTGCAAGCATCTCGGAGTTGGAATATATGCTTTGATAAAGTGATCAAAACATATGGTTTTATACAGACTTGTGGTGAAGCCTGTATTTACAAGAAAGTGAGTGGGAGCACTACAACTTTTCTGATCAGTGTATGCGAATGACATATTGTTGATCGGAAATAATGTAGAATTTTCTAGAAAGCATAAAGGAGTGTTTGAAATGAGTTTTCAAAGAAAGACCTCGGTGAAGCTGCTTACATATTAAGCATCAAGATCTATAGAGATGGATCAAGATGCTTGATATATTTTCAATGAGTACATACGTTGACAAGATTTTGAAGTAGTTCAAAATGGAACAGTCAAAGAAGGAGTTCTTGCCTGTGAGTAAAGACTCAAAACCCGACCACGGCAGAAAATAGAAAGAGAATGAGAAGTCATTCCCTATGCCTCAGTCATAGGTTCTATAAAGTATGCTATGTTGTGTACCAGACCTATTGTGTACCTCACCATAAGTTTGGCAAGAGGGTACAATAGTGATTCAGGAGTGGATCACTGGACAGCGGTCAAAAATATCCTTAGTGCAATAAGGAAATGTTTCTTGGTTATGGAGGTGACAAAGAGTTCGTCGTAAAGAGTTACGTCGATGCAAGTTTTGACACCGATCTGGATGACTCTAAGTCTTGATCTAGATAAATATTGAAAGTGGGAGCAATTAGCTAGAGTAGCTCTGTGCCAAGCATTGTAGACATAGAAAATTTGCAAAATACATACGGCTCTGAATGTGGCAGACCCGTTGACTAAATTTCTCTCACAAGCAAAACATGATCACTTGTTGGGTGTTAATCACATAGCGATGTGAACTAGATTATTGACTCTAGTAAACCCTTTGGGTGTTAGTCACATGGAGATGTGAACAAATCACATAAAGATGTGAACTATTGGTGTTAAATCATGTGACGATGTGAACTAGATTATTGACTCTAGTGCAAGTGGGAGACTGAAGGAAATATGCCCTAGAGGCAATAATAAAGGTGTTATGTATATTTCCTTATATCATGATAAATGTTTATTATTCATGTTAGAATTGTATTAACCAGAAACTTAGTACATGTGTGAATACATAGACAAACAGAGTGTCCCTAGTATCCCCCTACTTGACTAGCTCGTTAATCAAAGATGATTAAGTTTCCTAGCCATGGACATGTGTTGTCATTTGATGAACAGGGTCACATCGTTAGAGAATGATGTGATGGACAAGACCCATCCGTTAGCTTAGCATAATGATCATTCAGTTTTATTGCTACTATTTCTTCATGACTTATACATGTTCCTCTTACTATGAGATTATGCAACTCCCGAATACCGGAGGAACACCTTGTGTGCTATAAAACGTCACAACGTAATTGAGTGATTATAAAGATGCTCTACAGGTGTCTCCGATGGTGTTTGTTGAGTTGGCATAGATCGAGATTAGGATTCGTCACTCTGTCTATCGGAGAGGTATCTCTAGGCCCTGTCGGTAATGTACATCACTATGAGCCTTGCAAGCAATGTGACTAATGACTTAGTTACGGGATGATGCATTATGGAATGAGTAAAGAGACTTTCCGGTAACGAGATTGAACTTGGTATTGGGATACCGACGATCGAATCTCGAGCAAGTAACATACCGATGACAAAGGGAACAACGTATCTTGTTATGCAGTTCGACCGATAAAAGATCTTCACAGAATATGTAGGAGCCAATATGAGCATCCAGGTTCCGCTATTGGTTATTGACCAGAGAGGTGTCTCGGTCATGTCTACATAGTTCTCGAACATGTAGGGTCCGCACGCTTAACGTTCATTGACGATATAGTACTATATGAGTTATGTATGTTGGTGACCGAATGTTGTTCGGAGTCCCGGATGAGATCACGGACATGACGAGGAACTCCGAAATGGTCCAGAGAAAAAGATTGATACATGGGATAATAGTGTTTGGTCTTCGGAAGGGTTCCGGAATTCACCGGAAGGAGTTCTGGATGTTTGCCGAAATGTTTGGGTATGAAAACACTTTATTTGGGCCAAAGGGGAAAGCTCACAAGGTTTTTGGAAAGAGCAAAAGGAAGTTTTGCGGAGTCCAGGGGCCAGACGCTAGGGTCCCTGGCGTCTGGGTCCAAACGCCTGGAGCCCTGGCATCTGGTCCTGGAGTCCGAGAAGGACTCTTGCCTTTCGGGTGAAACCGACTTTGTGTAGGCTTTTAGTCCAAGTTTCGACCACAAGGCTCAACATATAAATAGAGGGGTAGGGCTAGCACCCAAGACACATAAAGAAACACCAAGCCGTGTGTCGGCTGACGAAGCTATGTACCTAGGGTAGGGTCATGGATCTGTCCAAGATACCCTCCCCAAGGACACCTCTAAAAGAACCAGAAGTAGTCGAAGAAAAATCATCGTCCACTCGACCATAAAGCTATGTTCCACTTGACAGTCTTGAAGACACTTGACGACACAAGAAACCACTTGGAGTGTAGAAGGCCTAACGTCACTCAGGATGGCAACGGTCGGTCATTCACTCTGTAACCATAAAGATCATTTATATCTCTTTATTACTAGCGTTACCAGTAATGCCCTGGCTTAATGTACGTTGAACCCTTTGTAACGTGGGCTGGCTGGGGTCCTGGCGCACTCTATATAAGCCACCCCCCTCCTCCGGGACAAGGGTTCACACCCCCTGTAACACACACGCGCATAATCCAGTCGACCGCCTCAGGGCTCCGAGACGTAGTGTTGTTACTTCCTCTGAGAAGGGCCTGAACTCGTAAAACTCGCGTGTACAACTACTCCGTAGCTAGGATCTTGCCTCTACATTCCTACCCCCCCCCCCATTCTACTGTCATACTTAGAACCACGACAGTTGGCGCCCACCTTGGGGCAGGTGTCTTAGCGACTTTTTGGAGAAGTTGCAATTTTTCCGATCCCCTTCATCATGGTTTCAGGCGAAGGTTTGGCTGAGGGCCGCAAGATCCGTCTCGGCGCGCTCGTGTTTGTCGCCGACGACTCCGCTTGGCTTCAGGAGGCTCCACTCGACGTCGACGCACTCCCCGTCCACGGGGCAACGCACTTTCGCGTGTGCATCCGCGGCGTCCTCCTACGGCAGCCGTCGACCCAGTATCGATCAACTCGTACGGCTTCCCCCTCCCTGCAACCCGCCGGAGCAAACATTCCGGTCGATCGAGGCTTCAGCAGTGGGTGAATCATGCGGTGGCTCGCCAGTCGGCCACCCCTCAAGTCGCGGCAATCGAGCCCGACGAAACCCTCTATGGCCTGTTCGATCTGTCGACTGGCTCCATAGAGACTGCATCCGAGTGCGATAGCAGCGACTCCGCGGCAGAAGTTTTGATGGTCAATGGACCGCGCAGTCCTCCTGGCTTCACCCGTGAAGACGGAGGCGATGGGGCCGGAGATCCGTCGCGTATTCATGAAGAGTACCGCCCCAAACCCCTCTCCTCGCAGTGGAGAGAAGAACTTCGCCGCCGGAACATGGATGCACTTCACACTCCTATCATTGGAGAAACCCCTAAGGCCCAGGCCTTGGAGGAGGCGCGCCTGGCCAACTTGGCTGAGCGCACTTGACTGGAGAATCTGAGTGCATGTCTCAGGTCCGGAGTGCTTCGGCAGAGCCATCAGGACTGCAGTGATTCCCCCCAACTTCAGGTTGGCGACTGGAGTCAGTAAGTTCACTGGTGAGTCCAAGCCTGATACTTGGCTTGAAGACTACCGAGTGGTTGTCCAGATTGGTGGCGGCAATGATGAAGTGGCCATGAAACACCTTCCTCTGATGCTGGAGGGCTCGGCTAGAGCATGGCTGAATCAGTTAGCACCAAGCAGTATTTATACTTGGGAAGATCTTGCCCGAGTATTTGTCAGAACATTCGAAGGTACTTGCAAACAGCCGGCAGGGCTGACCAAATTAAAGTGTTGCGTGCAGAAACCAAATGAGTCTTTGAGGGATTATATCCAGAGATGGATCACATTGCATCACACGATGGAGAATGTGTCTGATCATCAGGCAATTTGTGCCTTTAAAGAAGGCGTCAAGTATCGGAAGTTGAATATGAAATTCGGTCGGACAGGAGACATGACTTTGACTCGGATGATGGAAATTGCCACCAAATATGCCAACGGTGAAGAAGAAGACCGACTCCGGAGTGGCAAGCACAAAACAGTCGCCCATGAAACCGGAGGAGGAAACTCCAGTCGGAAACAGAAGCGCAAGCCCGAGCCAGCCGCTCCTAGTGAAGCCTTAGCTGTGACTCAAGGAAAGTTCAAGGGGAAGCCCAAGGGGCCGTGGAACCCCAAGAAAGTAAAAGATCAAGATGGAAATGATGTGCTGGATTTGCCATGCCATATCCACACCAAAAAAGATGAAGAGGGTAATTTCATTTACCCGAAGCATACCACTCGACAGTGTTGACTCCTAATCCAACAGTTCCGAGAGAAACAGCCCAAGGAAAAGGAGAAGGAAGCAGACAAGGTTGAGGATGAGGAAGAGGATGATGATGGTTATCCCCACGTGAATTCCACCTTGATGATTTTCACTGACGTTGAGAGTAAAGGTCGATTGAAAGTCATCAGCAGAGAAGTGAACATGGTCGCTCGGGTGACACCCAGTTATTTGAAGTGGTCCCAGACTACCATTACATTCGACCAGTTCGATCACCCAGCGCACATAGCCACCCCTGGGAGGCAAGCGTTGGTGGTCGACCCAGTAGTCGAAGGCACCCGACTGACAAAGGTTCTGATGGATGGTGGCAGTGGTCTGAATATACTATATGCAGAGACGTTGAAAGGAATGGGCATTCCGATGTCCAGACTCAGTGAGAGTAATATGAGTTTCCATGGGGTCATTCCAGGCAAGAAGGCTGCATCACTCCGCCAGATTGCTCTCGACGTGGTTTTCGGTGATTCCAAGAATTACCGCAAAGAAAAGTTGACATTTGAAGTTGTGGATTTTCAGAGTGCCTATCATGCTATTCTTGGCAGGCCAACTTATGCATGTTTTATGGCTCGACCATGTTACGTGTACCTCAAATTGAAGATGCCTGGTCCCAAAGGGGTGATCACTATCACTCGTAATCAGAAGAAGGCGGAAGAGTGCTTCCAGAAGGGTTCAAAGATCGTCGATGCACAGATGGCCATAGTAGAATTGCAAGAATATCAGAAAAATGCAGATCCGAGTGATTTGTTGCGAGCCAAGAAGCCCGCCACAGATTTAGCTTTCCAGTTGTCTGGCGAAACAAAGTCGATTCACATTGACCCGACAGACCCCAATGCTGCTCCGACTCACATTTCAACCACACTCGACTCCAAATAGGAAGAAGCGCTCATACAGTTCCTCCGTGAGAACTGGGACATATTTGCATGGAAACCTTCGGACATGCCAGGTGTTCCCAGGGGACTGGCTGAGCATCGTTTGCGAGTCGACCCAAAAGTGAAACCAGTCAAAGAACATCTTCGACATTTCGCCATACAGAAGAGGAAGGCAATCGGTGAAGATGTGGCTCGGCTTTTGGCAGCTGAGTTTATCCATGAGATTTACCACTCCGAGTGGTTAGCTAATGTTGTCATGGTCCCAAAGAAGGATGACTCACTTCACATGTGCATTGACTTCAAGCATATCAATCGGGCATGCCCGAAGGACCACTTTCCTCTCCCTCGCATCGACCAAATAGTCGACTCGACTGCGAGGTGCGAGCGTTTGTCCTTTCTGGACGCCTACTCCGGGTACCACCAGATCCGTCTGTACGGACCTGACGAGATAAAAACAGCTTTCATCACCCCATTTGGATGTTTCTGTTATGTCACTATGACGTTCGGCTTGAAGAACGCTGGTGCCACATTCATGCGGATGATTCAGAAGTGCCTGCTCACTTAGATCAGTCGGAATGTGGAAGCATACATGGATGACATTGTGGTCAAGTCACGTAAAGGTTTCGACCTACTGGCTGACCTTGCTGAAACCTTTGCCAACCTCAGAAGGTGTGATATCAAGCTTAATCCATCAAAGTGCACGTTTGGAGTTCCAGGCAGGAAATTACTCGGTTTTCTCGTTTCCGAACGAGGGATCGATGCTAACCCAGAGAAAGTGGGTGCCATACTCCGGATGAAACGCCCTGTGCGTGTGCACGATGTCCAGAAGCTTACTAGTTGTTTGGCCGCCCTAAGTTGATTCATTTCTCGCCTCGGTGAAAAGGCATTGCCTCTTTACCGACCGATGAAGAAATCAGATAAGTTCGAGTGGACTCCTGAAGCTGATGCAGCATTTGCAGAGCTAAAAGCCCTGTTTTCCACCAAGCCGGTGCTTGCTGCCCCAATTAGCAAAGAGCCTCTACTGCTTTATATAGCAGCCACTGGACAAGTTGTCAGTATAGTACATACGGTCGAGCAGGAAGAAGAGGGAAAAGCCTATAAAGTTCAGCGCCCAGTTTATTATATTTCTGAAGTTCTGACTCCGTCAAAGCAGAGATATCCGCACTATCAGAAGCTCGTTTATGGGATTTACATGACCATGAAGAAGGTTGCACACTATTTCTATGATCACTCTGTTACAGTCGTCAGCGACGCTCCATTGTCAGAGATTCTGCACAACAGAGATGCAACTGGTCGAGTGGCAAAATGGGCGATTGAACTCCTTCCCTTAGATATCAAGTTTGAGGCAAAGAAAGCTATTGAGTCCCAAGCAATAGCAGATTTCCTCGCCGAGTGGATTGAACAACAACTGCCGACTCAAGTTCACTCGGAGCACTGGACCATGTTCTTTGATGGATCCAAAATGCTGAATGGTTTCGGTGCTGGGGTGGTTCTGGTATCCCCCCGAGGAGACAAGCTCAGATATGTCCTCCAGATTCACTTTGATTCCTCCAATAATGAAGCTGAATATGAAGCACTCCTGTATGGGTTGCGTATGGCCATCTCACTCAGCGTCCGTCACCTCATGGTTTACGGCGACTCATATTTGGTAGTCAATCAAGTGATGAAGGAGTGGGACGTCAGAAGCCCAGCTATGACTGGTTACTGCAACACGGTGAGGAAGTTGGAAAAGAAGTTTGAGGGGTTAGAGCCCCATCACATACCCCGACTGAATAATCAAGCAGTCGATGACTTGGCAAAGATAGGTTCCAAGAGAGAAGCCATTCCCAGCAATGTGTTTTTGGAGCATATTCACACATCGACAGTTCAGGAAGATCCTTTTACTGAAGTGCCCTCGCATCCTAAGAGCGCCACAGATCCGACTGAAGTCGAGGTCCCAGCCGTGGTCGACCTGGTCATGGAGGTTCTAGTCATTACTCCTGACTGGACAATGTCATACATTGCGTACATCCTTAGGAAGGAACTCCTAGAGGACGAAGAAGAGGCTCGACAGATCGTCCGTCGATCCAAGGCCTTTACTGTGATAAGAGGACAACTATTCAGGGAAAGTGTGACTAGAGTCGGTCAGAAATGCATAACGCCAGAAGAAGGTCGAATGATCCTTAACGACATCCACTCGGGGACCTGTGGTCACCATGCGTCCTCTCGGGCCATCGTGGCTAAAGCATATCGAGCCGGATTCCATTGGCCACGAGCAAATGAAATGGCAAAAGATATAGTCGACAGATGTGAAGGCTGCCGGTTTTACTCCGACATGTCTCACAAGCCAGCGTCTGCCCTGAAGACCATTCCCCTCGTCTGGCCCTTTCTTGTTTGGGGATTAGATATGGTGGGACCACTGAGAACTGGTAGGAGTGGCTTCACTCATGTGCTTGTAGCAGTCGACAAGTTTACCAAATGGATCGAAGCTAAACCTATCAAGAGTCTTGAAGCCAGCACCGCTGTCAGTTTTATCAGAGAATTGACATTCAGATATGGAGTTCCACGCAGCAGCATCACAGTCAACGGGTCAAACTTTGATTCTAATGAGTTTAGAGCTTTCTGCACTTCTCAAGGCACACGAGTCGACTATGCTTCAGTCGCTCACCCGCAGTCGAACGGACAAGCAGAGAGAGCGAACGGCCTAATTCTCAAAGGACTGAAACCCCGACTGATGCATGATCTCAAACATGCAGCAGGTGCTTGGGTTGATGAACTTCCGTCGGTTCTTTGGGGTTTGAGGACAACTCCCAATCGATTGACTTGACGAACTCCTTTCTTTTTGGTCTATGGAGCCGAAGCTGTTCTGCCAAGTGACCTGCTCCACAATGCACCCCGAGTCGAGCTCTTCTCCGAAGAGGAAGCAGAGCAGGCCCGACAAGATTTAGTCGACCTCTTAGAGGAAGAAAGAGAGATGGCCTTGATCCGGTCGACCATTTAACAGCAAGACTTGCGTCGATTCCACGCCAGAAACGTGAGGGGTCGACCTTTCAAGAAGGAGACCTGGTTCTTCGAGTGGATCAACAGAAACCACACAAGCTCGCCCCGGCTTGGGAAGGCCCCTTCATCATCACCAAAGTTCTCCACAATGGAGCATACCATCTTTGTAGTGTTGAGCATCAGAGGGACAAGCCACGAGCCTAGAACGCGGAGCTGCTTCGCCCCTTTTATACTTAAGCACTCATTCGAATAAAATGTAATAAGAAGTACCTTTGTAATTTGTTCGTCAAAGACAAGAGCTTTTTAGTCTTCTCGCACGATTGTTGTTGCTTTTATTTACCTCTGAAATCCCCCAGTGGGTGGGCTTACCCGCGAATCTGTTTCGCCTAAGTTTGAAAGAAAATCCTACAGAGTGATGGGCAAGCCTCTCACTCGGGAGGCTTAGCCGCGAATCCGTTTTGCCTAAGTTTGAAAAAATCCTACCGAGTGGAGAGCAACCTCCCACTCGGGGGCTTAGCTGCAGTACAGTACTCGCCTAAGTTCTCCCACTCGGGGACTTAGCTGCAGTCCAGTACTCGCCTAAGTTTGTAAAATCCTACCGAGTGGAGAGCAATCCTCCCACTCGGGGGCTTAGCTGCAGTCCAGTACTCACCTAAGTTCTCCCACTCGGGGACTTAGCTGCAGTCCAGTACTCGCCTAAGTTTGTAAAATCCTACCGAGTGGAGAGCAATCCTCCCACTCAGGGGCTTAGCTGCAGTCCAGTACTCGC
>NC_041380.1:282313593-282379944 GCF_002162155.2 Triticum dicoccoides | reverse complement strand
TCGCCTAAGTTTAAAAAATCCTACCAAGTGGAGAGCAACCTCCCACTCGGGGGCTTAGCTGCAGTCTAGTACTCGCCTAAGTTCTCCCACTCGGAGGCTTAGCTGCAGTCCAGTACTCGCCTAAGTTTGTAAAATCCTACCGAGTGGAGAGCAACCCTCCCACTCGGGGGCTTAGCTGCAGTCCAGTACTCGCCTAAGTTTAAAAAATCCTACTGAGTGGAGATCAATCCTCCCACTTGGGGGCTTAGTTGCAGTCTATTACTCGCCTAAGTTCGAAACACGTCCCTATCCGCAAGGACGACGAGGTGCAGGTCGACTGCAACCTTCTCCTTCGAAGCTACGCCACAAGTACAATGTGCGCTCCATCCCTATCCGCAAGGACGACGAGGTGTAGGTCGACTGCAACCTTCTCCTTCGGAGCTATGCCACAAGTACAATGTGCGCTCCATCCCTATCCGCAAGGACGACGAGGTGCAGGTAGGCTACAACCCTCTCTTTCGGAGCTACGCCACAAGTACAATGAGCACTCCATCCCTATCCGCAAGGACGACGAGGTGTAGGTCGACTGCAATGCATGCTCCGTCCCAATCCACAAGGACGATGAAGTACAGTTCGACTGGAGTTACCACCTCAGAGCTATGTCTCCAGCACAAAGATTATTTCGAGCAAAGAACAAAGTCCACTTGAAGGCAAAGCGCAAGCATATTCGAAAATAAACCAAATTCGGATAAATCTTAAAGTTCCAAGCAGCAAATCAAAAGTATTCGAGCATCAAGCCCGAAGGAGTTTAACGGTTACAGCAATCACTTGGCATTCCGAGGCAAATTTAAGGCAGATTCAAGTCTCATAAGTTTGTTCACTCGGCAGGAGGAGGGCTGGCAGGCTCGACGAATTCGTCCAAGTCGATCCCATCCGCGATCCGAGTGGCAGCAGCGATGAAAGTCTTCATGAAGGACTGGAAGTCATGCCTTTTGGTGTTAGTGACCTTGATCGCCACCAGCTTGTCTTCACGAGCTTCCTTGCAGTGGACTCGCACCAAGGACAGCGCCACGTCAGCACCACACCGGGCGGAGGACTTCTTCCATTCTTGCACTCGGTCAGGGATCTCATTGAGTCGAGCCATCAGGGATTCCAGGTCATTTTGAAGCGTCACCCTTGGCCAGAGCAATGAGTCGACTCGTGAGACTGCCTCCTTCAGACACCCGAGGTAGCTTGTGACGCCGGCAACACGAGACTCCAGTTGGAGCACATTCATTGCAGTTTCATCGCAAACAGGAGAAGCGATAGGGTCCAGACCCGTCTCGACCTTTCCAGTTTCCTCGTCAAAGTCTTGGCAGAATTCTGCAGTCAAAAAATTAGTGAGTCGACTAGACAGGATTCATTTGCAAGCATCAACACAGTCGGTTTGAAAGGAGTACCTTCCAGCATCAGATAGAGCTTCTTGGCAAGAGTTCTCAAATAAGCTTCCGTGTCATTCCTCTTGTGGACCGCAAACTCCAGCTTTTCATTCAGGACAATTGTATCCTTCTTTAGACGACTCACTTCTCGGTTGGACTCATTGAGGAAGGACTTCAGTTTGTTCACCTCCCCTTCCAGCACTCTGACTAAAGCCAGCTTCTGGTCTGCAAGGGCAGTTTTATCTTGGGCTTCCTTTTGCGCAGCGGCGAGGTCCGAGTCCTTCTTCTCCAGAGCCAGCTTCATTTTCTCTGCAAAAGAAGCAATCGGATCACACGAGAGTTTGAAGAAATGTTTTAAAAAGACAGTCGACAGACAGTTACCTTCCATAACAGCAGCTTCATCTTGAGCCTTCTTCAGATTCTGTTGGGCCAACTCCAAGTCGAGGTTGAGTTGCGTCTGCTTCTCCTCAAGTTTAGCAAACTTGGAAATGAGAGTACAAGACTTCTGCAGAAGGCAAAAGACGTGTCAATCGACAAGAACAAAGGTTGTTTACTTCCGAGTGGATAAAACTTAAAGAGTTCACTTAGACCCCAGCCGACTGCACGCAGTCAACTGCAGTCTCGGGGACTACACCCAGCGGTGCACTTGGCGTGCCCCCGCTGATTAAGACCCAACTCGACCGGTCCGCCCGGATCAAGTAAAAAAAACTATTCAAACACCGGCCGACTGCCAGCAGTCGACCGTGGTCTCGGGGACTACACCCGATGGGTGCACTTGACTTGCCCCCACTGGTTCAGATCCCATTCGATCGGTCCGCCCTGGTCGAGTGGAAGAAAAGAAAGGAAAAAAGAACTCAGACCCCAGTCGACTGCCAGCAGTCGACTGTGGTCTTGGGGACTACACCCAGTGGGTGCACTTAGCGTGCCCCCACCAGTTTAGATCCTACTCGCCCAGACTGAGTGGAAGAGCGCAAATACCAAAGACAACAAAACACCCAGTGGGTGTACAGATTCGAAGAGAACAACAGGAGATTGTATGGAAGAGAATATTTCAGATAGCATATCCTGACAGAACAAGGTCAGTCGAAAGTTTACGTACCTGGACATTGGCCCAGAGAGCAGCGCTGGCGTCGTAAGCAGCCTGGCTATTCTCGTGCACCGTCTTCATCCGCTCCATCATCATGTTAGCCTGACGGATGGCTTCCGCAGCCGCATCCGACTGGTTTTCCGGGACAGGGTAGCTGGTGAAGAAGAGGGCAGACGACCCAGGTGCAGCAGCTTGGACCTCTGGGGCGTCAGATGGGATGACGGAAGGAATCACCGGTACAGTTGACGGTGCGGGCGCTCACTCGAGAAGGGTACATGGAAAGTTACAGAGGCCCCGCCCGCGTCTTCAGATTGACGGACGGTTGGTGTTTTCATTGGTCCCTGCTGAGACGCCTTGCCAGCTACTACCTTTTTGCTCTTTCTGGGCTTAGGAGCCACATCTTCATCGTCGTCTGGGAGATCAATGACGTTGGGTGGAGCTGCAGGGAAGATCCTAAATAAATCACTCGAATTCAATCGACCAAGTAATCGAGAACAAGATCATAAGAGTTTTTACCTGGGTTGGAGGTAACCGCGTCTTCCATCTCCTCGTCTCGGTACTGGTAAGAAGAGGTTCCTGATGTAGCAGCACTGCAAACGTCCGCACTCAGTCGGTCACATTCTGTTGCTCAAGTCAACAAAAAGAACAGGTCAGATGATTACCCGGAGATGGTGGGGACGGTCACTTTGATCCTGGGTAAATCCTTTGGCGGTTTGGAGGAGGTGGCCTTCGGTGCTTTTGGCGCTGGAGGCGGCACGACCTTGAGTTGCTTCGGGGCCTTCTCAATCAGCGCCGGGGAAGACGTCCGGGGGCGCTTCGAAGATTGCCCAGTCAGCGCGGTCGTCAGGTCCGGGGTGCTCTCCGGGTCGTGAGCGTGCTTGGATCTCCTCTCTCTGCGAGGAGGCCAGTCGACCTCTTCGTCATCAGTCGAGTCGTCACTCTCCTCGTCCTCCTCGGCATCCGAGTGCCACTCGCCGCTCTCGCCCCCGCTCGCTCATTCCTCGACGTCTTGCCCCTGCACTCCATTGGACATCGAGTACATATCAATGAGAGCCTGAAAAGACAATGAGCAAAAGAAATACAGTCGACCATCAACAAGCTGTCACACAGTGAATCGGGAAGGTACTTGGCAAAGCAGAATCATACCTGTTCCGGCTGGCGTGAGTGGTCGAATGGAATCACCCTCCTAGACCCCCGGGGATTGTCTTTGTTGCTAGTGATTCCCCTTAGCCACTTCTCCAAGGTGTCTTCACTAACGTCCTCCGGGTGGATCCGAGTGGAGTCCTCGAGTCCCGAGTACATCCACATCGGATGGTCACGGGCCTGAAGTGGTTGGATGCGTCGACTGAGAAAGACCTCCAGCAGGTCCATCCCAGTCACCCCGTCGCAGACAAGTTGGACGACCCGCTCGACCAACACCTTGACCTGCGCCTTCTCTTCTGGGACCACCCTCAAGGAGGAGGGCTTCTCCACTCGAGCTAGGGCAAAGGGAGGAAGTCCAGTCGACTGGCCCGGGGTCGACTGGTCCTTACAGTAAAACCAAGTCGACTGCCAGCCCCGGACCGAGTCGAGAAGGATCATCGCTGGGAAGGTACTCTTGTTCCTCATCTGGATACCAAGGCCCCCGCACATCTGGATCACGTGTGTCCTCTCCTCACTTGGGTTGGCCTTCTTGACCGACTAGGAGCGACATGTGAAGATGTGTTTGAAGAGGCCCCAGAGCGGTCGATAACCCAAGAATTTTTCACACATCGACACAAAAGCAGCCAGATAGACTATGGTGTTTGGAGTGAAGTGGTGGAGTTGAGCCCCAAAGAAGTTTAGAAAGCCACGAAAGAAAGGATGGGGAGGCAAAGAAAACCCGCGGTCGACGTGGGTGGCGAGGAGAACACACTCACCCTCTCGCGGCTGCGGCTCGGTCTCGTTGCCCGGGAGCCGCGCCGATTTGTGGGGGATCAGTCCCCCCTCCACCAGATCGTCGAGGTCGTCCTGGCTGATCGTCGAGCGGATCCAGTCGCCCTGGATCCAGCCCGGCAGTAGGCCGGATCTTGATGACAATCCGCCCCGGCTGGTCCTCTTGCCCTTCGCCTTCGCGATCGCCTTCTTCACGCGCTCCAACGCCACCGTCTTCTCTTTCCCCATGGCGGCGGATCGAGTCCGAATGAGGTTGCGACACCGAGAGCGAAAGCGAGCGCGGCGGAGAAGTCTGAGGAAGAAGGAAGAAAATGGGAGCGCGTTGTGCAAAGACCCGGTCCGGTGCCTTTTATAAGGTCATTCCCCGAGTGACTGACTGGTAGGCCCATACGATCTAAACAAATCCCGCAAAAGTCGCGCGCGCAATACGTGGCGAAAAAGGTGGCGCGGGGATCAAGGCAACCTGCCTAATTCGCCCCGATTACCACGACCCCGCCCGTCTAGCGTGCTTCCCAAAATTCGAATCCCGCGAAATTCGTAGAGAGCAGAGCAACTTGTCAGACTGAAAACATCCTCCACATATCATTTGGAACACTATCGTGAAAGTTCACTTGACAAAAACTAAGAATGGACCAAGGCAACTGAAAAAGAAGTTGATGTTATCACCTCAGTTCATTGATCCAGAGAAAGATATACTCATAGCACGAAGAATGAGTCAGAACTGTTCTCAACTCCTTCCTCACTCAAACCCTGATCCATTCGGGGGATAATGACGAAGCTATGTACCTAGGGTAGGGTCATGGATCTGTCCAAGATACCCTCCCCAAGGACACCTCTAAAAAGAACCATAAGCAGTCGAAGAAAAATCATCGTCCACTCGACCATAAAGCTATGTTCCACTCGACAGTCTTGAAGACACTCAACGATACAAGAAACCACTTGGAGTGTAGAAGGACTAATGTCACTCAGGATGGCAACGGTCGGTCATTCACTCTGTAACCTTAAAGATCATTTATATCTCTTTATTACTAGCGTTACCAGTAACGCCCTGCCTTAATGTACATTGAACCCTTTGTAACGTGGGCTGGCTGGGGTCCTGGCGCACTCTATATAAGCCACCCCCCTCCTCTGGGACAAGGGTTCGCACCCCCTGTAACACACACGTGCATAATCCAGTCGACCACCTCAGGGCTTCGAGACGTAGGGCTGTTACTTCCTCTGAGAAGGGCCTGAACTCGTAAAACTCGCGTGTACAACTACTCCATAGCTAGGAACTTGCCTCTACATTCCTACACCCCATTCTACTGTCATACTTAGAACCACGACACCGGCAACCCCGTCCCCTCTAGTTTATCCTCGTCATAATTTTCGTATTGCTTAGGCGAAGCCCTATGGAGATTGTTCTTCACCAATAGCGTCACCATGCTGTCGTGCTGCCGGAACTCATCTACTATTTCGCCCCTCTTGCTAGATCAAGATGGCGAGGACGTCATCAAGCTGAATGTGTGCTGAACACGGAGGTGCCGTACGTTCAGTACTTGATCGGGACGGATCATGAAGGTGTACAGCTACATCAACCGCTTTGATAAACGCTTCCGCTTTCGGTTTACGAGGGTACATAGACACACTCTCCCCTCTCGTTGCTATGCATCAGCATGATAGATCTTGCGTATGTGTAGGAATTTTTTTGAAATTACTACGTTCCCCAACACGTGCATCTCGCCCTAGGAGGAGATCGATCTCGCGGGCAGGTTCATGAGCCACGAGCGCGCGCCGTCTTTGAGAGTCATGGGGAACCAGTTCGCCATGACCCTCTCATCGTCGTTGGCCGCCCCAATGCTCAGCTCATAGAGCTATAGGAACTTAGCAGGGTCGGGGGTGCCGTTGTATCATGGAGGCAGATTGGGCTTGAACCTGCCGGGCCAGACAATGCTGCGCAGCACGGGTGAAGGCTTGGCAGCCCGCGGTGGTGACTGGAGCCCGCTGTGGGGGCGGAGCCAGGTCCTGGTATTCACGTGTCGCTGCTGCCGGTGGCGCGCGGTCTTGAGGCGGTGGTGCTGGGAGTGCAGGAGCACCTTCTTGCAGTCGCGGGATTTCCTGGCAGCTTCCTTCTTCACAAGCGGGCGCCCTGCACGGTTGGTCGCGCCGCCGGGCCGCGTGCCCTGGCGCGCGGGCAACGTCTTGATGTGGAGGTGGCGAAGGTGCTCCATGGGCTACGTTGCCCGCTACAGGAGGTGGACGAGGCAGCGAAAGGGACGGTGCAGGGGAGCCCCCAGCGGCGCTGACGAGCTCGGCGATGCGGTCTAGCCAATCCTCATAGAGGTCATCGACGGGGCGGTAGCGCAAGAGCTCACGCGCCATGAGCAGTGCAGCCTGCGCATCCGCGGGCCCGTGGCAAGCATGGGATGACGAGCCGGTCAGGGTCAAAGACGGGGTGGCGGTGCATCCGTCCCTCCGCATGGAGGGGTGTAACGATGAAGCTTGCTGCTCGCTCCCCACCGGGCCGGTGGCGGCGTTGGTAGCGGGTGATGGAGAGCAATGGGGAGGCCCGCCAACGGGCGCCGTTTGGCTGACGCGGGCGTTGAGAGCGGCTCGGCGCTCAGCACGGGCTCGACGAGTGTCATCCATGGAAGTGGTGGAGCAGTAGGGCGTCGATCAATGGAAGAGAGGCTTCAGCGCACCCCTACCTGGCGCGCCAAATGTCGGATTGCGGGTTCTGGCAAACCCTTCAGAGGTTGGAACTCTGGGGTGTGCACGAAGAACACCCTCTCCCCGACTCACTCGCTCACCGATTCCACGGCCTAGCTCAACGAACCCAAATAACAAGAGACACAGGGGGTTTATACTGGTTCGGGCCACCTTGCTGTGTAATACCCTACTCCAGTTTGTGGGTGGATTGCCTCGAGGGACTGAGGATGAGCTAGTGCAGTAGATGAGCAGCCTCGGGGGGTGAGGTGTTCTTGAGAACGATGAGCTGTCGGTGAGAGGGTGACCTCAATGATCCGTCCCCTTCTATAGTGGTGGCTAGGTCCTATTTATAGTGGCCTTGGTGACCTCAATTTTTAGGTGGGAAGGGATCCCACAACGGCCAAGTTTGAAGGGGGGCAACTAGTACAAGCTATCCTGACAAAAGTAGTCTTCGCCTGCCAAAGGCTCTGGTGGTAACGCTGCTATGGGCTCCGCAATGACCTCCGTCCTGCCGTCCTGCTGGTCTTAGTCTTGTTGCATGGATATGGAAACCTTTGCCTGATTCCTCGGGACCCCGCGCCTGCGCTTGCCTCCTTAGCACCAAAGAGGAAATTGGTACATTGCGCCTGCTGGCGCCCGCCTGGCCTTGGTCGTCATGGCTCACGTCACGCGGACCTGGCGAGGTGCCCCTTGCATAGATATCTCCGCTCCTCGGGAGCCAGCCTAGTGAGGCTGCCCCCAGTGAGGTCTTGGTGTCGTCCGCCTCGTGAAGCTCGGCCCCTTGTGAGGGTCTTGAGTTGTTGCCGCTGAAGATGGGCTGTACCGGGCCGTTGATGAAGCCACGCCATGGGCCGTTGATGGAGCCACGCCATGAGCCGCAGACAGGCAAGCCTGGGTACCACTATTCCGAGGACACCGACAGTAGCCCCCGGGCCCAAGGTGCGCTCGAGCTTGGCTTTGAGGCAAAGCCAAAGGGCAAGTGCGGAGATCCACGGGCCCCAACCGCCTGCGACCTTGGTCGACGTGTGGTGATTGATGGGACGTGGGCACCTCCGCTTCCCCATGTTGCGTCGGCAACCGTATGACTTGACGAGACGTCACTGCATGCAGGAGAAAACCATCATTACATGTGATCGTGGAGGCTGGCGGTTGGCCTCCTTCTGGCTATAAATGAGGGAGGGGCAGAGCCCCCTCGCTCATCTCTGCTTCCTCGCCGATTGCTCCTTCTTCTTCCTCTTCGCCTCGCTATCTTGCCGCTACCCACATGGCGCCAATTAGGAGGTTCTCCGCTGCGGAGAAAGGGAAGGCCCCCCGCGAAGAGTTGGGGCCACTCACACCGAAGAAGAGGTTGGGCCGCTCCCGCGATGTCGGGGTGTGATGGTAGCTGGAACTACGTCGGTATTTCCCTGGGGAGGGAGGGATGGTGTAGCACAGCGACGGTAGGTATTTCCCTCAGTTATGAAACCAAGGTATCGAACCAGTAGGAGAACCAAGAAACACAACGTTAACAGCACCTGCACACAAATAATAACACCTCGCAACCAAGGTGTTAAAGGGGTTGTCAATCCCTTCCGGGGTACGGTGCCTCAAGATAGGCAAACAGACATGAGGTAAATTGTAGTAGATTGATAGATCAAACGCCAAATAAAATAAATAAAGATAAAACGCAGCAAGGTATTTTTGGATTTTTGGTTTAATATATCTAAATAAAATAGCAAAGGAAAAGTAGATCGCAAGGCAAATATATGAGAAAGAAGACCCAAGAGCCGTAGGTTTCACTAGTGGCTTCTCTCGAGAAAAATAGCAAACAGTGGGTAAACAAATTACTGTTGGGCAATTGATAGAACTTCAAATAATTATGACGATATCCATGCAATGATCATTACATAGGCATCACGTCCAAGATTAGTAGACCGACTCCTGCCTGCATCTACTACTATTACTCCACACATCGACCGCTATCCAGCATGCATCTAGTGTATTAAGTTCATGGAAAACTAAGTAATGCAATAAGAATGATGACATGATGTAGACAAGATCTGTTTATCTATATGGCGGTAGATATAGATCTCGTCTTTTTATCCTTAGTAGCAATAATACATACGTGTCGGTTCCCTTTCTTTCACTAGGATCAAGCACCGTAAGATCGAACCCACTACCGGGCACCTCTTCCCATTGCAAGAAAAATAGATCAAGTTGGCCAAACAAAACCCAAATATCAGAGAAGAAATACGAGGCTATAAGAGATCATGCATATAAGAGATCAAAGAAACTCAAATAACTGCCATTCATATAAAAAGATAGATCTGATCATAAACTCGAAGTTCATCGATCCCTACAAACACACCACAAAAGAGTTACATCATATGGATCTCCAAGAGACCATTGTATTGAGAATCAAGAGAGAGATGAGGCCATCTAGCTACTAACTACGGACCCGAAGGTCCACAAAGAACTACTCACACATCATCCGAGAGGCACCAATGGAGGTGGTGAACCCCATCCGAGATGGTGTCTAGATTGGATCTGGTGGTTCTGGACTCTACGGCGGCTGGATGAATATTTTTTTGATGCCTCTAGGGTTTCTGGAATATTGTGGTATTTACAGAGAAAAGAGGCGGTCCGGGGGCACCCGAGGTGGGCACAACCCACCAGGGCGCGCCTGGGCCCCCTGGCGTGCCCTGGTGGGTTGTGCCCCCTCGGGGCACCCCCATGTGCAACCAGGGCCCATTGCCTTCCTTCTAGCCAATAAAAAATCTCCGTAAAGTTTCGCGGCATTTGGACTCCATTTGATATTGATTTTCTGCGATGTAAAAAACATGGAAAAAACAGCAACTAGCACTTGGCACTATGTCAATAGGTTAGTGCCAAAAAATGATATAAAATGATTATAAAACATCCAAGATTGATAATTAAACAGCATGGAACAATCAAAAATATAAATACGTTGGAGATGTATCAACATGAGGCTGGAGGTGGCGCGACCTTGGTATGAGCGGCCGCCGCCTGGCTACCCGCTCCCTATGTACGCGCAAGCACAGGGCTCAGGAGAAGGCGAGACCGTGCCACGGCCGCGGTTGCCATGCCGTGGTTGCATGAGCCGCCGGCCCATGAACCCATGCCGAGGGCTCCTCGCATGAGTTAGTGATATGGGCGGCGATGCCACCACGCACATGGATCAAGCTTCCGCAATTCCTTGCTGAAGAGATGCCGCCGAGAGGACCGCTCGAGTTGTGGTTGCAGCAAGCCGAGTGCAGCACCCCGGCAACAGGGGCGGAGGTCAAGGTTGTCTCCTCGGGCAAGATCTTCATGGCTCATGGATGGGGCGAGGTCGCCCGCGCTTGCCGTGCGGAGGGGGCCCTCGCCATCCACTTTGAATACGACGGCGACTCGACGATGTTCTTCAAAGTCTTCGACGAGGAAGGCTGTCGCCCGGAGTGCTGCCCTGGAGGGGGCCGCCAGGATGGCGCTACAGCAGGCGCCGAGCCTGCCCCCGGCCCTGCCGGTGGTTCCTCCAGCAGCAGCGACGGCTCCTGGGAGTCCAGTGAATCTCCTGAGCTTGACGAGTCTCCGAAGATGAGCGACGACAGCTACGTACCACCGAGCTTCCGCTGTGCCCGGAGCACGGCAGCGGCGTCAGCTCGTCGTCGTCGATGATCTGGATGGGGTTGGCGTCGGCCCCTCGTGGCCCACTGTTGATGATGGCATTGGCGGTGACGCCTGTAGCTAGGACCCTTGAAGTTTTTTCTTCTCTTGTTCCCTGCGAGGAATCAAGACGAACCCAGTGGGGGCATGTAGAGAAATTGTAATGTTTTTGCCCCGGTGTTTATCATTCCTTCTATAAGACTAGTGGTTGCATATCTCGCTTTCGCACTATCCCCCTTTTCATCCTCGCGGTAGCTTAGCGCTCTACGCCAGTAGGTTCCAGTCCCCAAGAAGGCTTCAGCCATCGCTGGTATGCCAGGTTGCAATGCCGTGGTCAAGGCCAGGAG
This sequence comes from Triticum dicoccoides, assembly GCF_002162155.2. NCBI lineage: Eukaryota > Viridiplantae > Streptophyta > Magnoliopsida > Poales > Poaceae > Triticum > Triticum dicoccoides. Next base: position 282,368,866 of record NC_041380.1, on the reverse strand, counting down.
GTAAGCGGCCCAAGGTCCGGTAAGAGCTCCTGAGGCACGGTGCTCAAGAGGTCCCCTTTGGCATGCAAGAAGCATCCTGAAGGCGGAAAAGGAAGGCGGCATTGCCAGAGCAAGGCTGTGCGAACTGAGAATTCCAATTGCGACATCGTGCTAGCGTGGATATGTGACTTATCTTATCGAGTCTGAGGTGATTCCTTGCACAGCGTTCGTTCGCGCTTCAGCGGTAGTGTTACTAGGTGAGGCTCACGCCGGCTTCCCCCTTCCTTGCTCATCTAAGTGCTCTGCGTCCTCGGGTCCCGACCCTCGAGCAAGCTCAGCCGCTGCTGGTATGCCAGGTCACGGTGCCGTGGTCAAGGCCAGGGGGTGAGGGCTGGAGAGTCAGTAGGAGCTCCTAAGGCGCGATGCTCAGGAGCCCCCCCCCCCCCTTTAACACACAAGTGAATCACGCGAAAGGAGGGTGGCCGGCGAAGCCACCCGTAGCTAGGCTCCATAGATCCCTACCGGTTAGTTCAAGGGGAGAATGAAGCTTATACTCGTGTTTGTTGTCCCGCCGCTGATCTTTCCGCAAGAAGATGAAGGTGAAGGAAATATGCCCTAGAGGCAATAATAAAGTTATTATTTATTTCCTTATATCATGATAAATGTTTATTATTCATGCTAGAATTGTATTAACCGGAAACATAATACATGTGTGAATACATAGACAAACAGAGTGTCACTAATATGCCTCTACTAGACTAGCTCGTTAATCAAAGATGGTTATGTTTCCTAACCACAGACAAAAGAGTTGTTATTTTATTAATGGGATCACATCATTAGTTCAATGATCTGATTGACATGACCCATTCCATTAGCTTAGCACCCGATCGTTTAGTATGTTGCTATTGCTTTCTTCATGACTTATACATGTTCGTATGACTATGAGATTATGTAACTCCCGTGTGCCGGAGGAACACTTTGTGTGCTACCAAACGTCACAACGTAACTGGGTGATTATAAAGGTGCTCTACAGGTGTCTCCAAAGGTACATGTTGGGTTGACGTATTTCGAGATTAGGATTTGTCACTCAGATTGTCGGAGAGGTATCTCTGGGCCCTCTCGGTAATGCACATCACATAAGCCTTGCAAGCAATGCAACCAATGAGTTAGTTGCGAGATGATGTATTACGGAATGAGTAAAGAGACTTGCCGGTAACGAGATTGAACTAGGTATTGGATACCGACGATCGAATCTCGGGCAAGTAACATACCGATGACAAAGGGAACAACGTATGTTGTTATGCGGTCTGACCGATAAAGATCTTTGTAGAATATGTAGGAGCCAATATGGGCATCCAGGTCCCGATATTGGTTATTGACCAGAGACGTGTCTCGGTCATGTCTACATTGTTCTCGAACCGTAGGGTCCGCACGCTTAACGTTACGATGACAGTTATTATGAGTTTATGCATTTTTTTAACTGGGAACTGTGGGTCAAAACCCCCACAGAGTTTATGCATTTTGATGTACCGAAGTTAGTTCGGAGTCCCGGATGTGATCACGGACATGACGAGGAGTCTCGGAATGATCGAGACATAAAGATTGATATATTGGAAGCCTACATTTGGACATCGGATTCATTCCAGGTGAAATCGGGATTTTACCGGAGTACCGGGGGGTTACCAGAACCCCCCCCCCCCCCCGGGGGGTTAATGGGCCTACATGGGCCATAAGGGAGAAGAGAGGGGCCGGCCAGGGAAGGCCACGCGCCCCCTCCCCCTAGTCCGAATAGGACAAGGAAGGGGGGGCGGCGCCCCCCTTTCCTCTTCTCCCTCCCCTTTTCCTTCTCCAACAAGGCAAGAGAGGGGGAGTCCTACTCCCGGTGGGAGTAGGACTCCTCCAGGCGCACCCCTTGGGGCCGGCCACACCTCCCCCTCCCTCCTTTATATACGGGGGCAAGGGGGCACCCTAGAACACACAAGTTGATCCTCGTGATCGTTCCTTAGCCGTGTGCGGTGCCCCCTTCCACCATATTCCACCTCGATCATATCGTTGAAGTGCTTAGGCGAAGCCCTTCATCGGTAGAACATTATCATCGTCACCACGCCGTCGTGCTGACGGAACTCATCCCCGAAGCTTTGCTGGATCGGAGCCCGGGGAGCGTCATCGAGCTGTACGTGTGCTAAGAACTCGGAGGTGCCGGAGTAACGATACTTGGATCGGTCGGATCGGGAAGACGTACGACTACTTCCTCTATGTTGCATCATCACTTCCGCTTCGGTCTACGAGGGTACGTAGACAACACTCTCCCCTCTCGTTGCTATGCATCACCATGATCTTGCATGTGCGTAGGAATTTTTTTGAAATTACTACATTCCCCAACAGTGGCATCCGAGCCTAGGTTTTATGTGTTGATGTTATATGCACGAGTAGAACACAAGTGAGTTGTGGGCGATATAAGTTATACTGCTTACCAGCATGTCACAGTTCGGTTCGGCGGTATTGTTGGAGGAAGCGGCCCGGACCGACATTACGCGTACGCTTACGCAAGACCGGTTCTCCCGACGTGCTTTGCACATAGGTGGCTTGCGGGTGACAGTTTCTCCAACTTTAGTTGAATCGAGTGTGGCTACGCCCGGTCCTTGCGAAGGTTAAAACAGCACCAACTTGACAAACTATCGGTGTGGTTTTGATGCGTAGGTAAGATTGGTTCTTGCTTAAGCCCGTAGCAGCCACGTAAAAACTTGCAACAACAAAGTAGAGGACGTCTAACTTGTTTTTGCAGGGCATGTTGTGATGTGATATGGTCAAGACATGATGCTAAATTTTATTGTATGAGATGATCATGTTTTGTAACCGAGTTATCGACAACTAGCAGGAGCCATATGGTTGTCGCTTTATTGTATGCAATGCAATCGCCCTGTAATGCTTTACTTTATCACTAAGCGGTAGCGATAGTCGTAGAAGCATAAGATTGGCGAGACGACAACGATGCTACGATGGAGATCAAGGTATCGCGCCGGTGACGATGGTGATCATGACGGTGCTTCGGAGATGGAGATCACAAGCACAAGATGATGATGGCCATATCATATCACTTATATTGATTGCATGTGATGTTTATCTTTTTTTTGCATCTTATCTTGCTTTGATTGATGGTAGCATTATAAGATGATCTCTCACTAATTATCAAGAAGTGTTCTCCCTAAGTATGCACCGTTGCCAAAGTTCGTCGTGCCCAGACACCACGTGATGATCGGGTGTGATAAGCTCTACGTCCATCTACAACGGGTGCAAGCCAGTTTTGCACACGCAGAATACTCGGGTTAAACTTGACAAGCCTAGCATATGCAGATATGGCCTCGGAACACGGAGACCGAAAGGTCGAGCGTGAATCATATAGTAGATATGATCAACATAACGATGTTCACCATTGAAAACTACTCCATTTCACGTGATGGTCGGTTATGGTTTAGTTGATTTGGATCACGTGATCACTTAGAGGATTAGAGGGATGTCTATCTAAGTGGGAGTTCTTTAAGTAATTTGATTAATTGAACTTAAATTTATCATGAACTTAGTACCTAATAGTATCTTGCTTATGTATGTTTGATTGTAGATAGATGGCCCGTGTTGTTGTTCCGTTGAATTTTAATGCGTTCCTTGAGAAAGCAAAGTTGAAAGATGATGGTAGCAATTACACGGACTGGGTCCGTAACTTGAGGATTATCCTCATTGCTGCACAGAAGAATTACGTCCTGGAAGCACCGCTGGGTGCCAGGCCTGCTGCTGGAGCAACACCAGATGTTATGAACGTCTGGCAAAGCAAAGCTGATGACTACTCGATAGTTCAGTGTGCCATGCTTTACGGCTTAGAATCGGGACTTCAACGATGTTTTGAACGTCATGGAGCATATGAGATGTTCCAGGAGTTGAAGTTAATATTTCAAGCAAATGCCTGGATTGAGAGATATGAAGTCTCCAATAAGTTCTATAGCTGCAAGATGGAGGAGAACAGTTATGTCGGTGAGCATATACTCAAAATGTCTGGGTATAATAATCACTTGATTCAATTGGGAGTTAATCTTCCAGATGATTGCGTCATTGACAGAATTCTCCAATCACTGCCACCAAGCTACAAGAGCTTTGTGATGAACTATAATATGCAAGAGATGAATAAGACTATTCCTGAGCTCTTCGCAATGCTAAAAGCTGCGGAGGTAGAAATCAAGAAGGAGCATCAAGTGTTGATGGTCAACAAGACCACTAGTTTCAAGAAAAAGGGCAAAGGGAAGAAGAAGGGGAACTTCAAAAAGAACGGCAAGCAAGTTGCTACTCAAGAGAAGAAACCCAAGTCTGGACCTAAGCCTGAAACTAAGTGCTTCTACTGCAAGCAGACTGGTCACTGGAAGCGGAACTGCCCCAAGTATTTGGTGGATAAGAAGGATGGCAAGGTGAACAAAGGTATATGTGATATACATGTTATTGATGTGTACCTTACTAGAGCTCGCAGTAGCACCTGGGTATTTGATACTGGTTCTATTGCTAATATTTGCAACTCAAAACAGGGACTACGGATTAAGCGAACGCTGGCAAAGGACGAGGTGACGATGCGCGTGGGAAATGGTTCCAAAGTCGATGTGATCGCGGTCGGCACACTACCTCTACATCTACCTTCGGGATTAGTATTAGACCTAAATAATTGTTATTTGGTGCCAGCGTTGAGCATGAACATTATATCTGGATCTTGTTTGATGCGAGACGGTTATTCATTTAAATCAGAGAATAATGGTTGTTCTATTTATATGAGTAATATCTTTTATGGTCATGCACTTTTGAAGAGTGGTCTATTTTTGATGAATCTTGATAGTAGTAACACACATATTCATAACGTTGAAGCCAAAAGATGCAGAGTTGATAATGATAGTGCAACTTATTTGTGGCACTGCCGTTTAGGTCATATCGGTATAAAGCGCATGAAGAAACTCCATACTGATGGACTTTTGGAACCACTTGATTATGAATCACTTGGTACTTGCGAACCGTGCCTCATAGGCAAGATGACTAAAACACCGTTCTCCAGTTCTATGGAGAGAGCAACAGATTTGTTGGAAATCATACATACAGATGTATGTGGTCCGATGAATATTGAGGCTCGTGGCGGATATCGTTATTTTCTCACCTTCATAGATGATTTAAGAAGATATGGGTATATCTACTTAATGAAACATAAGTCTGAAACATTTGAAAAGTTCAAAGAATTTCAGAGTGAAGTTGAAAATCATCGTAACAAGAAAATAAAGTTTCTACGATCTGATCGTGGAGGAGAATATTTGAGTTACGAGTTTGGTGTACATTTGAAACAATGCGGAATAGTTTCGCAACTCACGCCACCCGGAACACCACAGCGTAATGGTGTGTCCGAACATCATAATCGTACTTTACTAGATATGGTGCGATCTATGATGTCTCTTACTGATTTACCGCTATCGTTTTGGGGTTATGCTTTAGAGACGGCCGCATTCACGTTAAATAGGGCACCATCGAAATCCGTTGAGACGACGCCTTATGAACTATGGTTTGGTAAGAAACCAAAGTTGTCGTTTCTTAAAGTTTGGGGCTGCGATGCTTATGTGAAAAAGCTTCAACCTGATAAGCTCGAACCTAAATCGGAGAAATGTGTCTTCATAGGATACCCAAAGGAAACTGTTGGGTACACCTTCTATCATAGATCCGAAGGCAAGACATTCGTTGCTAAGAATGGATCCTTTCTAGAGAAGGAGTTTCTCTCGAAAGAAGTGAGTGGGAGGAAAGTAGAACTTGACGAGGTAACTGTACCTGCTCCCTTATTGGAAAGTAGTACATCACAGAAACCTGTTTCTGCGACACCTACACCAATTAGTGAGGAAGCTAGTGATAATGATCATGAAACTTCAGAACAAGATACTACTGAACCTCGTAGATCAACCAGAGTAAGATCCACGCCAGAGTGGTACGGTAATCCTATTCTAGAAGTCATGCTACTAGATCATGATGAACCTACGAACTATGAAGAAGCGATGGTGAGCCCAGATTCCGCAAAATGGCTTGAAGCCATGAAATCTGAGATGGGATCCATGTATGAGAACAAAGTCTGGACTTTGGTTGACTTGCCCGATGGTCGTCAAGCAATTGAGAATAAATGGATCTTCAAGAAGAAGATTGACGCTGACGGTAATGTTACTGTCTACAAAGCTCGACTTGTCGCAAAAGGTTTTCAACAAGTTCAAGGGATTGACTACGATGAGACCTTCTCACCCGTAGCGATGCTTAAGTCTGTCCGAATCATGTTAGCAATTGCCACATTTTATGATTATGAAATTTGGCAGATGGATGTCAAAACTGCATTCCTGAATGGATTTCTGGAAGAAGAGTTGTATATGATGCAACCGGAAGGTTTTGTCGATACAAAGGGAGCTAACAAAGTGTGCAAGCTCCAGCGATCCATTTATGGACTGGTGCAAGCCTCTCGGAGTTGGAATAAACGCTTTGATAGTGTGATCAAAGCATTTGGTTTTATACAGACTTTTGGAGAAGCCTGTATTTACAAGAAAGTGAGTGGGAGCTCTGTAGCATTTCTGATATTATATGTAGATGACATATTACTGATTGGAAATGATATAGAATTTCTGCATAGCATAAAGGGATACTTGAATAAGAGTTTTTCAATGAAAGACCTTGGTGAAGCTGCTTATATATATTAGGAATAAAGATCTATAGATATAGATCAAGACACTTAATTGGACTTTCACAAAGCACATACCTTGACAAGATTTTGAAGAAGTTCAAAATGGATCAAGCAAAGAAATGGTTCTTGCCTGTGTTACAAGGTGTGAAGTTGAGTCAGACTCAATGGCCGACCACTGCAGAAGATAGAGAGAAAATTAAAGATGTTCCCTATGCTTCAGCCATAGGATCTATCATGTATGCAATGTTGTGTACCAGACCTGATGTGTGCCTTGCTATAAGTCTAGCAGGGAGGTACCAAAGTAATCCAGGAGTGGATCACTGGACAGCGGTCAAGAACATCCTGAAGTACCTGAAAAGGACTAAGGATATGTTTCTCGTATATGGAGGTGACAAAGAGCTCATCGTAAACGGTTACGTTGATGCAAGCTTTGACACTGATCCGGACGATTCTAAATCGCAAACCGGATACGTGTTTACATTAAACGGTGGAGCTGTCAGTTGGTGCAGTTCTAAACAAAGCGTTGTGGCAGGATCTACATGTGAAGCGGAATACATAGCTGCTTCAGAAGCAGCAAACGAAGGAGTCTGGATGAAGGAGTTCATATCTGATCTAGGTGTCATACCTAGTGCATCGGGTCCAATGAAAATCTTTTGTGACAATACTGGTGCAATTGCCTTGGCAAAGGAATCCAGATTTCACAAGAGAACCAAGCACATCAAGAGACGCTTCAATTCCATTCGGGATCTAGTCCAGGTGGGAGACATAGAGATTTGTAAGATACATACGGATCTGAATGTTGCAGACCCATTGACTAAGCCTCTTCCACGAGCAAAACATGATCAGCACCAAGGCTCCATGGGTGTTAGAATCATTACTGTGTAATCTAGATTATTGACTCTAGTGCAAGTGGGAGACTGAAGGAAATATGCCCTAGAGGCAATAATAAAGTTATTATTTATTTCCTTATATCATGATAAATGTTTATTATTCATGCTAGAATTGTATTAACCGGAAACATAATGCATGTGTGAATACATAGACAAACAGAGTGTCACTAGTATGCCTCTACTAGACTAGCTCGTTAATCAAAGATGGTTATGTTTCCTAACCATAGACAAAAGAGTTGTTATTTGATTAACGGGATCACATCATTAGTTGAATGACCTGATTGACATGACCCATTCCATTAGCTTAGCACCCGATCGTTTAGTATGTCGCTATTGCTTTCTTCATGACTTATACATGTTCCTATGACTATGAGATTATGTAACTCCCGTGTGCCGGAGGAACACTTTGTGTGCTACCAAACGTCACAACGTAACTGGGTGATTATAAAGGTGCTCTACAGGTGTCTCCAAAGGTACATGTTGGGTTGACGTATTTCGAGATTAGGATTTGTCACTCCGATCGTCGGAGAGGTATCTCTGGGCCCTCTCGGTAATGCACATCACATAAGCCTTGCAAGCAATGCAACCAATGAGTTAGTTGCGAGATGATGTATTACGAAACGAGTAAAGAGACTTGCCGGTAACGAGATTGAACCAGGTATTGGATACCGACGATCGAATCTCGGGCAAGTAACATACTGATGACAAAGGGAACAACGTATGTTGTTATGCGGTCTGATTGATAAAGATCTTCGTAGAATATGTAGGAGCCAATATGGGCATCCAGGTCCCGCTATTGGTTATTGACCAGAGACATGTCTCGGTCATGTCTACATTGTTCTCGAACCGTAGGGTCCGCACGCTTAACGTTACGATGACAGTTATTATGAGTTTATGCATTTTGATGTACCAAAATTAGTTCGGAGTCCCGGATGTGATCACGGACATGACGAGGAGTCTCGAAATGATCGAGACATAAAGATTGATATATTGGAAGCCTACATTTGGACATCGGATTCATTCCGGGTGAAATCGGGATTTTACCAGAGTACCGGGGGGTTACCGGAACCCCCCCCCGGGGGTTAATGGGCCTACATGGGCCATAAGGGAGAAGAGAGGGGCCGGCCAGGGAAGGCCACACACCCCCTCCCCCCCTAGTCCGAATAGGACAAGGAAGGGGGGGCGGCGCCCCCCTTTCCTCTTCTCCCTCCCCTTTTCCTTCTCCAACAAGGCAAGAGAGGGGGAGTCCTACTCCCGGTGGGAGTAGGACTCCTCCAGGCGCACCCCTTGGGGCCGGCCGCACCTCCCCCTCCCTCCTTTATATACGGGGGCAAGGGGGCACCCTAGAACACACAAGTTGATCCTCGTGATTGTTCCTTAGCCGTGTGCGGTGCCCCCTTCCACCATATTCCACCTCGATCATATCGTTGAAGTGCTTAGGCGAAGCCCTGCGTCGGTAGAACATCATCATCGTCACCACGCCGTCGTGCTTACGGAACTCATCCCCGAAGCTTTGCTGGATCGGAGCCCGGGGAGCGTCATCGAGCTGTACGTGTGCTAAGAACTCAGAAGTGCCAGAGTAACGGTACTTGGATCGGTCGGATCGGGAAGACGTACGACTACTTCCTCTACATTGCATCATCGCTTCCGCTTCAGTCTACGAGGGTACGTAGACAACACTCTCCCCTCTTGTTGCTATGCATCACCATGATCTTGCGTGCGCGTAGGAAATTTTTTGAAATTACTACGTTCCCCAACAGAAGGCACTGAGGATCTGGTGAGGTGACGAGCACGGAGCGGGCCACGAGCCAGAGCTCGATTCCTCAGGTTTGCCAGCGTTGCAGGGACGAACCCGAGCACAAGCGATGTGCCAGCATGTGTAGCCCCGTTGCGGGATGAGCAGGAGACCGGTCAGCAACGCGGGAAGCCGTGAAGGACAACGGACAAGTAAGCGATAATCGTCAAGTAACTCATGGAAGGAGATAAGCTAGCTCTGATAAATGCAAGAACGATACATGCCGCAGGGACGGACCCACGCGGCCTGGGGACGATGCAGCCCAAGGGACGCCCCCAACAGAATAAGTTAAAGATGCAAAAGGATACATGTAGCAGGGACAGGACCGTGCGACTTGGGGATAATGTTGCCCGAGGGGCGCCCTCAACTGAATGAATCGGAAAGAGTCACCTGGCACCGTTGCTGAAGGGATGTTGAAGCAGCTGAAGACGCATGTTGAAGAAGTTGTTCCTCACGAGTCGCCTGAGTCCAGAGCCTCGGGAGGCTCTGGGGCCCGGATGCTCATGAATAACTGTTACCATTTTCTACCAGGACTGCGTGATGCTTGGCTTCTTGAGCTGCCGGAGTGCTCCGCAGGTGGCGCTGGAAGGTGACAGTCGCGTTCGGCAGGCCGAATGGCATGCGAACATAGCTGTGAGGTGGACCCTCGCACCAACCAACGGGCGAAGACCAGAAACGCTCCTGGGATGCGGCCCTGTCGAGCCCTGGGATGTTGACGCAGACACGCAGCTCATTATCCTCGCCAGGAAAAAGAGTTGCGCCAGGTGCTGGGCGGCGATCGCGGCGCATGGTCCTCGCCTCTTGAAGCTCCTCGGTCGCCTTGGTGATGAACTCCTGAGCACTGGGTACTCCCTGCCGTGTGCCCTCATGAGGGAAGCGTGCGGTGAAGCATGCCTCCATGTGGTGCCCGAGCACGTCCCTTGTGACATTGGCTAAGTCAGAGGCCATCCAACAGAGAGCCCCCGAGCCCAGCCCGAGGAGGGTGCCGGGAATGCCTTCCTATTCGAGGAACGGAGGCGCCCCGTCCGTGGGCGCAGGTCATGAGGTGGTGCCACTAGAGACACCGCTCTCCTGAAGCTTCTAGCTATGCAGCTGCTTCTTCTTATTCTTGGGGACAGCCTCAGGTGGGTAGATGGCACCTTCGTTGTCTGGGTCTTCGGCCGCCGCAGCCTAGTAGGCGTGCTCTAGAGAGCACACTGCATCCTTCTCCTCGCAAGCGACAGTGATGACGCCGTAGCTCCCTGGCATCTTGAGGACGTTGTAACCATGGTGGGTCATTGCCATGAACTTGGCCATGGCCGGATACCCAAGGATGGCGTTGTACGGAAGCCAGATGTGGGCCACGTCGAAGTCGATGAGCTCAGTGTGGTAGTTGTCGCGCCTGCTGAAGGTGACAGGGAGGCAGATTTGCCCTATCGGTGTCGTGGAGCCGTCGGTCACTCCTGAGAAGGGCTTGGTGGGCTGCAGTTGATCATATGGCACTTGGAGGCGATCAAACGTCTCGATGGAGAGAACGTTGAGTTCTGCACCGCCGTCGATGAGGGTCTTAGTGACAAGGACATTGCTGATGATGGGCGAGAAGAGCATCGGAAGGGCGCCGATAGTTGCCACGCACTTGAGCTGGTCGGACGAGCTGAAGGTGATGGTGTACTTGGACCACCTGAGAGGGCCCGTGGCCTCGAGCCTGGGAAGGTCCGCGTTCACCTCACGAGCAAACTATTTGAAGACGTGCTGGGAGGTTGGGGCCTAAGTGCCACCCAGGATGCAGGTTGTGGCGCGAGGCTCCTAGAAGCCCCCAACCCCCTCGTCCTGGTGGTGGTCGTCGTTCCTCCTTAGTGGTGGCGGCAACAGAGGGAGGCCAGCGTTGCCCTGAGGGCAGTCCTCATGAGGCTGGTCCCTCCAGGCGCCCTCACGAGGCTGATCCTGCCAGTGGTCCTTGACGGAGTCCTGGACTAAGGGGTCCTCGGGCGTCTGACCTATTGGATATGGGCCGGACTGATGGGTCGTGAAGATACGAAGACCGAAGACTCTACCCGTGTCCGGATGGGACTCTCCTTGGCGTGGGAGGCAAGCTTGGCGACCAAATATGAATATTCCTTTCTCTATAACCGACCTTGTGTAACTCTAGATCCCTCCTGTGCTTATATAAACCGAAGGGCTAAGTCCTTAGATACCCGAATAATCATAGCCAGGTTAGACTCTTAGGGTTTAGCCATTACGATCTCGTGGTAGATCAACTCTTGTAATACTCGTATTCATCAAGATCAATCAAGCAGGACATAGGGTATTACCTCCATAGAGAGGGCCCGAACCTGGGTACAACATTGTGTCCCCCGTCTCCTATTACCATCGATCCCAGAAGCACAGTTCAGGACCCCCTACCCGAGATCCGCCGGTTTTGACACCAACATTGGTGCCCTCATTGAGAGTTCCACTATGACATCGACGACAGGATTGATGGCTCACGTTGTTCTCAAGGACAATATCACCGCCGAAGGAGCATTGGCCCCAGGCCAAACCCTCCGGCTGGGCGGCTTTACCATGACCGCCCGTTCGGGTGTTAAGCCGATGATGGCCTCCCGGGTCATCGAAAATCCCCTTCGTATCGACTCCGAACACTCCAAGCAGATGGATCCAGTGGAGCTTTCGTCTTTAAACAAGCTCCTAGATCGCATCGCCGCCTGGGGGCTGCCACAGACTACAATCGAATTGGGTCTAAACCCGATCAGAGAGAAATCAAATCTCCACCGATCACCCACCAAATAGCGATAGTCAAGGAGCGAGACGATAACTCTTCATCCATACTAAGGACGGACTATGTCCGGATCTCCGGCTTCGAAGAGCCGGACAGCCACCTGCGAGGAGATGCATCCTGCTCTTCGAACATAGAATCGGACGACGGGCCTAAGAAATCAGTGGATATCCCAGAGCTCGATCTGTTAAGTCTGGAAGTCCTTCAGACTCCGGATCCAAAATTGGGTCAGGGTTCAGATTTAAAACCACCCACCCACCCAAATATAAGCACTCTCATGAGCATACAACAGCAGTCTCAGGAAACGGTCCACCACTTCTGGGCCAGATTCCTTCTTGTCAAAGACAAGATTAAAGATTGCCGCAACAAGGAAGCGATCTCAGCGTTCCGCAAAAATTGCATGGACGAAGGTATCCTCAATGCCACCAACCGCCGTCACACACTATCGTTCGCTGACTTGCCAACTATCGTACAGAAGTACAGCGCAATGGAAAGCGCTTGGAAAACTCAGGCAGCCCGTTGGGAACCATCGGTCCCCACTCACTCCCTCATTCGAGCGAAAAGGGCACCCTTGTAACATGCCCGGTCCAATAGTAAAGAAATATAAGTCCAGTACGAGGCGCGGAACCGTTCTGGAAGGATGGCTCGATGGGCCATGCAAAATACACACAACACCGGATAACATACCAACACATAGCCTTAGAGCATGTTGGATACTCCGGCAAGTGGCCAAGAGCGGCAAGGATATCCTCACCAAGAATACCCCAGAACAGCACCCCCCCCCCAGAAGACGACAACCCCAAAGTACTGACGGTCTTCGAGACATTCGCCTCAAACAATAGGCACAAAAGGGCACTCCACAGACTCGCCGAAGTGTGTCAAATAGCAGCAATAAACCCTTGGACCGACATGGCTATAACTTTCAATGCCGGTGAAGAACCAAAATACAGGACAGTCCGAGCACCAGCCACCTTGGTCCTCAGTCCAATCATGGACGGCTTTTGGATCACCAAGGTTCTCATGGACGGCGGTTGCGGACTAAACCTCATCCATGAAGATACACTCCACAAAATGGAAATAGATAGGAGCCGCATCGAGCAAAGCAGCACGACCTTCCTAGAAATCATTCCCTGTCGGGAGGCGCGGTGTGCGGGAAAAATAACACTCGACGTGGTATTCGGCACGTCGGAGAATTATCGGTCAGAAGAAATAACCTTCCAAGTGGCCCTTTCAATAGCGGATATCATGCCCTCTTGGGGCGAGAGGCATTTACACGCTTCCAAGTTGTACCTCATTATGGGTACATGAAGCTTAAGATGCCCGAACCCAACGGCATAATCACTCTCGCCAGTGATCTGGACATAGCACTCTGCGCCGAAAATAAAACCGCATCCCTGGCCCTTGAGTCATTATCTGAAGCCCTCGCGACCAAAGAATTAACCGCACTGCGCTCCATGGTGGACAGAGACGATGTAATCTTAGACAAACGCCCCAAATCCACCTCCTTCAAGCCAGCGAAAGAAATAGTCAAATTCCAGGTCCATCCAACGGACCCCAAGAAGACAGCATCTATTGGGGCACAGCTAGACCCAACGGTCGACGCCGCGCTACAAGATTTTCTTCGCGAAAATTGGGATATATTCGCCTGGCACCCTTCTAACATGCCAGGAATCCCACGCAAGCAGGTCGAACACAGCCTCAACATATTAAAGGGATACAAACCGGTCAAACAAACACTGCGGTGCTTTTCCGAACCCAAACGCCAAGCCATGAGAGAGGAGCTAGCCAAGCTAATCGAGACCGGATTCATTAGAGAAATAAAACATCCGGACTGGCTGGCAAACCTGGTGATGGTACCAAAGAAGGATAAATCCTGGCGCCTGTAACTCCAACAACACAGCCGAATACGAGGTCTTATTGCATGGTCTCCGGATGGCTGTCTCCATGGGCATACAGTGCCTGGAGGTGCGCGGGGACTCAAACCTTGCAATATCTCAAATAAATGGAGACTTTGATGCCAAAGATCTGAAGATGGCAGCTTAGCGTAACGCCGTCCTAAAAATATCGGCTCGGTTCGAGGGGCTCGAGTTCCATCACGTGGCTCGAGAAAGTAATCAAGCGGCAGAAGTTCTTGCTCGTATCGGCGCCAAGCGCGACACTGTCCCACCTAACATATGTCTGGAAAGGCTTTTTAAGCCATCCGTGGTGTGGCAAGGGGAAAGCGGCAACACCAATCCGGATTTGAACACAACCCCAGATTCCGAACACACCAATACCATCGGAGGCTCAGCCACCGAAATAACACCGTCGGCCCATCTTATTATGGCAGTCATTGCCCCATGGACCGAACCCTTCTTAGCCTACCTTAATAGGAAGGAACTTCCTAAGGATTAGAATGAGGCCCGCCGCATTGTCCGGCGTTCGAACGCCTACAAGGTCCACAACGAAGAGCTATATAAGAAAAGCGCTACCGGAGTCCTTCAAAGATGTATCTCCGAGGAAGAGGGGCGACAGCTCTAGGCTGAGATTCATGCCGGTCTCGGTGGGCACCACGCCGCAGCTCGGGCCCTTGTTATCAAGGCCTTCCGTACAGGGTTTTATTGGCGGACGGCCTGAGCAGATGTGCAGGACCTTGTCCAACATTGCGTCGGATGCCAACTCTTCGCCAACCAAAGCCATATGCCCCCCACCGCCCTACAAACAATCCCCATCACTTGGCCTTTTGCGGTCTGGGGACTAGATATGGCCGGACCCCTTAAAGGAGGAAGCCATAATAAAAAAAATATGTTGGTCATGGTGGATAAATTCACTAAGTGGATAGAGGCCAAACCAGTTAAAATGGCCGAGTCCGAGCCGGTGATAGAATTCATATCCGGCGTCCTACACCGTTATGGTGTTCCACACATCATCACTAATAACGGCTCCAACTTCACAGCCAATGAAGTGAAAACCTGGTGTGCTAATCTGGGCATCAAGCTCGATTACGTCTCTGTCTATCATCCACAGACCAAAGGTCAAGTCGAACGAGCCAATGATCTTATTATGAGTGGCATCAAGCCTAGGCTAGTGCGGTCTTTGAAAGAATCAGACAAGCACTGGGTTGAGGAGCTCGACTCCGTACTCTGGAGGCTGCGGACCACGTCCAATCGCACTACTGGATACACACCATTCTTCATGGTGTATGGAGCAAAGGCAGTGTTGCCCTAAGACTATTCATGACTCACCTCGAGTGCGCATGTACGAAGAAAGAGAGGCCAAGCTGGATCGGCAGGACAACTTAGATATCCTGGAGGAAGAGCGCGACGTCACAAAATCCCGTTCCGCATTTTACCAACAGCAGGCTTGCAGGTATCAAAGCAGAGAAGTGCGGGCCAAGACTTATAATGTTGGCGAACTTGTTCTACGCCTGTCGGAGAAGAAAAAGGACAAACTCAAGCCCAAGTGGGAGGGTCCCTTCATCATTGACGAAGTTCTCACTGGGGGAGCGTACCGCCTGCGTAATGCGTCAAACAATCGCCTGGAGCCGAACCCCTGGAACACGGCCAGACTCCGAAGGTTCTACACCTAGAGCCGAACTCTTTGTTCGTCCCCTTCCCCCTATTGCCTCCTTCAACTTTTCTCTCTTTTCTTTTTTTTCTTTTTTCCCTTTAGCCTTAAAACTTTCATGCGGTTAGATCACGCACCCCTGACGCACACATCTTCAAATATGTACGTCTATTATACCTGGGGGATTCTTGTACAGAAGCTTGCTATTATTCTCCGAGCATCAAGCTCATTACATATGCATTTTTCCCATATGTACCTTTTCTTCGCCATTATATGCATCGATATAACTTAAGTTTTGGCCAAGCTGGGTTGCCTGGCTCCTGTGTTTACGCCCTACATTCCCGTTAGTTCGGCTAGGGAATAAAGGGAGCACCTCTGTGATTGTTACTGCTGGGTCATCCGGATGTGTACCTCAGACTGGGTGAAGCCGAAAGCTAGCGTTCTTAAGGGAATATTTGGTCGGTGGATTAAAGATGTTTTTTCGCATTCACTCCATTATGAACCCCCGGAAGTCACGCATACTGCAATTTTTCAATCACAGTCCGGACATGCACATTAACGCATGCACACCCAGGGAAAGGAACCCCTAACGGAACTATTCTCTCTAGAAGATGTTTCTTACAACTTTAATGTAATATAACATAACTAGCCGGATACAACTTGTCTGTTCAAGCAACTATGACCCCTACGCCTGGTTTCCATGCATACCCCGGTCTATTCGGTTGCACGGGTATTCGGAAACACTCCGCACCTTCGGTTCCCGAGGTTGAAGCAAAAAGGTCTACCATGACAATCGTTTTACAATTCAGCTAGAATTTACATATGTCAAGGAAAGTACATAGTCACTTAGACTCACAAATTTCCTCCTCTATACCATCCAACAGGCTATCTAACTTACAATCCTGTTGGGAATATTTGGCAGCTACTGCTACTTGGTCATATACCAAATTAACGGGCACTTCTTTCCCATATGACCCTAAAGGTCCAACCCGGGCCATGTGATTCAGATCAAGCTTGGTATACCATGTTTTCACCATGGCCCAGGCCTCTCGCGCACCCTCCCGGTAGGCCGATATTTTCCATAATCAGATACGTCACCGCGCTCCCTTGAATAGCTCTACAAGCTCCTCCATACTTCCTGGAGGGGAGGCGGATGGCCATAAGGCCTTAGCAACACTCTGCATTGCCTGCCGAGCTTGCTCATGCATTTGTGATAGCCCCTGCAGTAGATCATCTGACAATCTGAACATCTCCTCTTCGGGACGGCCTGTCAGCACACCTGCAAACATAACTTTGTCAGTACCTTTCATCTTCGAACTATTATAAGGTAAGTTCGGTCACATACTGAATATGCCGCCTCGCAGCCTTTTATTCTCCTTCACGGAGTCGGCCAGTTGGGCCCGCACATCTTTCAGTTCCTCGCCTAGCTGGATGTTGGAATCCTGGAGTTTGTTTTTCTCCTCTCTGACTCGGGTCAGAACGCGCTCGCCTGCAGCATGTAGTCTTTTCGCCTCTTTCTCGCCCGTTTGAGTAGCCTTCAGTTTCTCTTCCAGTTGGTCAGACAACCCTGTTATGAGACAAGCAACAGTATCAGCATAGCTGGCATATAATCATTGTTTCTTGATGGAGGGAAATATTACCAGAGGACGCCTTCTTGAACTTTTCCAGTTCGGTGGTACCAGCAGTTAGCTGTGTCCGGCACATTTCCAGCTCTTGGGCTAGCAGGTCGTTCTTCTCCGTAAGAACCTGGTTATACAACGATCCTTAAATCATTTGTACCAACTGCTTCAAGTCTCGGGGACTGCTGGCATATGGTTATCATATTCAGACAAAGTAAACTTACCCGCACATCTTTTAAATGTTGCTTTGTGGCTCTGTTAAGCCCATCTCGAGCAGCTCAGATGTATGCATCAGCTGAGCTGAAGGTGTTAAATGCCTCTTCTGAAAAGCCAGAGTCTTGTAAAACGGCCCTGCGGCACCGATGATTCATGGCGCTCTCCACTTCCGAGTTAGTGATGGATACGTCATCCGAACCCTTGGCTGGAGGACAGTCCGGCGTTTCCCCCGCATAAGCCCCTGTCTTTAAGGCAGGATCTGGATCCTGGCTGTGGGAAGTATGACCGGCCGGACCCCCGGATATAGTCCGGCACACCTTTTTCCTAATACAGGATAAACAGAAAGGTCATAGTTGGATGTGACTGCCAAGGTGCATATTTGCAAATCCATACCTCTTTGATGAAGGCTTGGCCATATCTTCGTTTGCCTTCCTCTTTGAAGGCTTGCCCGGCGTGGGGGCGCTCTCTTTGGAGATGCCCCTGGGGCAGCACGACGCACCGAACGCCTCCCCTTTTGAGCACAGGACAGTGCGGTGGGTGAGGAAGAATGAGAAACACTCTTCGACAAGGTATCTCCGGATTACTTACGTGTGAAGCGGGGAGCAGATCGGGGTAATCAGCGATGATGGGTACATATGTACCGTCATAGCTCGTCTGATAGAATATTCCATCCTCAAGCTCCACAAATATGTCTAGATCTTCTTCATATCCTGGGTCAAGATCCCGGTTGCGATTCTCCGACTGAGGGGCGGGGTCATGGATCCCCTCGACGGCTTTTCGCCATTCCTATTATAAGCGGATAGGATACTGCCCGTCAAAAATAATTCAGGGAGAGGAGTAAAATAGTGGAGTTAAAAGCTTACCCAACTAGGAGGATTATACATGGAAAATCTGTGTCGATATTGGAGACGGGTGAACTCCTCCTTCTCCCCTTTATATAGTTCGGCCAATATTTTTGCCAAAGCGGTGGGGGTCTTCGGGCCCTTCCGATCGCAGTGTGAGGTGTCGTCTTCCCCATTGTAGTGCCACATGGGTAGCCCTCTATATTGGAGTGGTTTGACCCCCCGTGCTATGGAGATCGCCATTACCTCGACTATTGACAATCCGGACTGGGCAAGCATCTTAATCTTGCCCAGCAGCAGCCCATATGGACAGGGTCGGGAAGAGTGACGTCATCGATATAGAACCATTCAGAAGGCCATTCTTCGGAAGCCTTCTTCGGAAGCCTTCTTCGGCGTACCAGACAGGTATCCGGTGCCGGCGATGCACCACACCTCGGCTCCCCCCCCCCACTTCAAATATTGACCCTCCTTGATCACGAGGGACGAGGCAGAACAGTCTTCTCCATAAATCGAGATGGGACTCGCAGCCCAGGAATAGCTCGCATAGAGCGACATAACCCGCAATATGCAGGATAGAGGCAGGGGTGAGACTATGCAGTTGGAGGCCGTAATACTCCAGCAGACCTCGGAGGAAGGGATGGATCGGAAATCCGACACCTCGTAACAAGAAGGGGACGAAGCATACTCGTTCCTCTCTGGATGTATTGGGGAAGTTCTCCGCTTGGGCCCCGCCATTGAAGGACGTCATCCCTGCTCGTACGGGGACCAAATCCGCGGGGGGAAGAAATCCATGTGTTTGCAGCTTCACCAGCTGACTGTGAGAAACTAAGCATCTCTCCCAATCCCCTTTTCAGAGTTGTGGGGATGAGAGGAAGAGCTGGGAGCGCTAGCCATGTTGGGGTGATTCTGCTCCGCAAGCTCTGAGGATCTCTTCCGTGGATTTGGAGGGGATCTAAGATCTATTCTCTTTAAATATGCACCTTTCTGGTACGGTCAGGGTGGTATATGTAAAAATACCCCGACCTCTTGTATTCATTCAACATGTGGAAGCTGGAGTCAGGAAGGCACGGAAGCTGAGGGGTGTGACATTAAATGGACAGCCGAATACATCACTTTAAAGTCATAAGAGGAAGAACCCGCCTTGCAATGCCGAAGACTATCTGTATGCCGAACACCTCGTCATTGAAGCCTGGTTCGGGGGCTACTTAGGGAGTCCTGGACTCAGGGGTCCTCGGGCGTCCGACCTATTGGATATGGGCTGGACTGATGGGCTGTGAAGATAAGGAGACCGAAGACTCTACCCGTGTCTGGATGGGACTCTCCTTGGCGTGGGAGGCAAGCTTGGCGACCAAATATAAATATTCCCTTCTCTGTAACCAACCTTGTGTAACCCTAGATCCCTCCTGTGCTTATATAAACCGGAGGGCTAGGTCCGTAGATACCCGAATAATCATAGCCAGGTTAGACTCTTAGGGTTTAGCCATTACGATCTCATGGTAGATCAACTCTTGTAATACTCATATTCATCAAGATCAATCAAGTAGGACGTAGGGTATTACCTCCATAGAGAGGGCCCGAACCTGGGTAAAACATTGTGTCCCCGGTCTCCTGTTACCATCGATCCCAGACGCACAGTTCGGGACCCCCTACCCGAGATCCGCCGGTTTTGACACCGATGGTCCTCATGAGGGCGGTCGCGCCACTCCTGGTGGGGGCCACGGTCATCCCAGCGCCATCCACTTCTGCCTCCTCCATGGTCGTAGCCTCAGTCGTTGCGCTCAGGGCATCATCTGAAGCGCCCGTCGCGAATGGCCCTGAGCTCCTGACAGTCATTGGTGTTGTGGATGTGTACGTTGTGGAAGGCGCAGAACGGGCGGTTGGCCTTGGATGACTCTGGGTGGTCGCAGCCGCGCTTCATCTCCGGCTCCGCTGCGAGCATGGCAGTCCCCTTGCGCTTCACATCCTTGGTCTTGGCCTTCTTGTCTTCTGGGTCGGCAGCTGGAAGCTCGAGGAGGGAAAGGCGTCCCTCCTCAGCTCTCGCGCACTTGGTCGCCATATTGAACATCTCCAGGAGCCATGCACAGGTCCTCATGTATGGCGAGATCCTCCTTCATCTTGGCATCACGGACGCCATCGGAGAATGCCGAGATGATGGCCTTGTCCGTTACCTTGGGGATCTTGAGGCGAACATTGTTGACACGCTGGATGTACTTCTGCAGGGTTCCCCCTGGCTGCTGCTTGATGCGCCACAGGTCACCAGCGGCAGGCGGGTGGTCGCGAGTGCCTTGGGAGTTGGTGACGAAATGCTCGCGCATCTCGCCCCAGGAGGAGATCGATCCCACGGGCAGGTGATATGTCTCCAACGTATCTATAATTTTTGATTGTTCCATGCTATTATATTACCCGTTTTGGATGTTTATGGGCTTTATTATACACTTTATATTATTTTTGGGACTAACCTATTAACCAGAGGCCCAACCCAAATTGTTGTTTTCTTGCCTATTTCAGTGTTTCGGAGAAAAGGAATATCAAACGGAGTCCAAACGGAATGAAATCTTCGGGAGAGTTATTTTTGGAACGGAAGCAATCCATGAGACTTGGAGTAGACGTGAGGGAAGCTTCAAGGAAGCCACGAGGCAGGGAGGCGTGCCTACCCCACTAGGCGCGCCCCCCACCCTCATGGGCCCCTCGTGGCTCCCCTGACCGTCTTCTTTCACCTATATATGTCCATATACCCTAAAAACATCAGAGAGCAGAATAGATCGGGAGTTCCGCCACCAAAAGCCTCCATAGCCACCGAAAACCAATCTAGAGCCGTTCTGGCACCCTGTCGGAGGGGGGTCCCTCTCCGGTGGCCATCTTCATCATCCCGGTGCTCTCCATGACGAGGAGGGAGTAGTTCACCCTCAGGGCTGAGGGTATGTACCATTAGCTATGTATTTAGTCTCTCTCTCTCTCTCGTGTTCTTGAGTTGGCACGATCTTGATGTATCACGAGCTTTGCTATTATAGTTGGATCTTATGATGTTTCTCCCCCTCTACTCTCTTGTAATGGATTGAGTTTTCCCTTTGAAGTTATCTTATCAGATTGACTCTTTAAGGATTTGAGAACACTCGGTGTATGTATTGCATGTGCTTATCTGTGGTGACAATGGGATATCACGTGATCCACTTGATGTATGTTTTGGTGATCAACTTGTGAGTTCTGTGAACTTGTGCATAGGGGTTGGCACACGTTTTCATCTTGACTCTTCGGTAGAAACTTTGGAGCACTCATTGAAGTTCTTTGTGTTGGTTGAATAGATGAATCTGAGATTGTGTGATGCATATCATATAATCATAACCGTGGATACTTGAGGTGACATTGGAGTATCTAGGTGACATTAGGGTTTTGGTTGATTTGTGTCTTAAGGTGTTATTCTAGTATGAACTCTATGATAGATTGAATGGAAAGAATAGCTTCGTGTTATTTTACTACGGACTCTTGAATAGATCGATCAGAAAGAATAACTTTGAGGTGGTTTCGTACCCTACAATAATCTCTTCATTTGTTCTCCGCTATTAGTGACTTTGGAGTGACTCCTTGTTGCATGTTGAGGGATAGTTATATGATCCAATTATGTTATTATTGTTGAGAGAACTTGCACTAGTGAAAGTATGAACCCTAGGCCTTGTTTCAACGCATTGCAATACCGTTTGTGCTCACTTTTATCATTAGTTACCTTGCTGTTTTTATATTTTTAGATTACAAAAACCTTTATCTACCATCCATATTGCACTTGTATCACCATCTCTTCGCCGAACTAGTGCACCTATACAATTTACCATTGTATCGGGTGTCTTGGGGACACAAGAGGCTCTTTTTTATTTGGTTGCAGGGTTATTTGAGAGAGACCATCTTCATCCTACGCCTCCCACGGATTGATAAACCTTAGGTCATCCACTTGAGGGAAATTTTCTACTGTCCTACAAACCTCTGCACTTGGAGGCCCAACAACGTCTACAAGAAGAAGGTTGTGTAGTAGACATCAAACTCTTTTCTGGCGCCGTTGCCGAGGAGGTGAGTGCTTGAAGGTATATATTTAGATCTTGTAATTGAATCTTTTTGTTTCTTGTTTTATCACTAGTTTATTTTATAAAAGAGAACAAAAAATGGAATTAAGTTTGCCTCATACGCTTCATCTTTTTAATATCTTTCGTGAGAATGATGGAAACGAAAATTGTGCTCAAGTGCTAGAAGAAGAAGTCTCTAAAATGTTTGGCACTAAATCTTTGAATGATGAGCATGATTGCAATGTTGTTAGTATGAACTCCTTGAATATTCATAGTACTAATGATGATTGAAGTAGTCATGATGAAAATGTCTCTTATAAGCATGTCAACTTTTGTGGAGTGCATAGAGTTTGCAAGTACACACCAAATAGGGAAGATAGATTTTGCAAGAGGCATAAGTCTTTAGAAACCAAATGGTTGCAAGAGACGCTAGATGTTTGTGCTGAAAATTTAAAATTTCTTCGCCATACTTGTGAACTTTGCAATGAACATGGTCATTTAAGTCTCCAATGCAAATTGTTTCATGATCGTATCATGTCCAAAAATTGTGATGATTTGATTTCCCTTGCACATCATAATGAACTTAGTTTGCTTTTGGGTTATAAAGAAATGAAACGTATAACTAAGCATATTCTAGAATATAGCCTTGAGAAAATCCTCGATATTGATCTAGAAGAAATTTTTATGTATTGTGCGGTGAATTGCATTGAAAATCCTTATATTTCCAATTACATAAAGATAATAAAATAAATAGAGGATGAAGATAATACTAATGAAAGAGAAGAGGCTTCCCAATATCCTCCTATTATTTCTTATGATGAATCAGGTAACGAGGAGGAGCCTTCTATTCAACCAATCTCACTAATAAGGAGCTCCAAAAAGAGGATTGAACCCACACATAATGTGAAGAAGAAAAAGAAAAGACGGAGAAGTAAAGGTGAAAAGGTATCCCTCCCAAATGATGTTGCCCCTATTACTCATTGTGAAAGGATCGAGAAGAGGTGTCTAGAAGGGGGGTGATTAGACACTAAGTGCCAAAAGTTGCAGTTTTTAATATTCTTAAGTTTAAGTGGAGTTTAAGCACAAGTTTAACAAACACAATACACATCAAGCAAACATGCAATGAGTATATGAGCAGCGGAAAGTAAAGCATGCAACTTGCAAGAATGTAAAGAGAAGGGTTTGGAGTATTCAAACGCAATTGGAGACACGGATGTTTTTGTCGTGGTTCCGATAGGTGGTGCTATCGTACATCCACGTTGATGGAGACTTCAACCCACGGAGGGTAACGGTTGCACGAGTCCACGGAGGGCTCCACCCACGAAGGGTCCACGAAGAAGCAACCTTGTCTATTCCATCACGGCCGTCGCCCACGAAGGACTTGCCTCACTAGCAGTAGATCTTCAGGAAGTAGGCGATCTCCTTGCCCTTACAAACTCCTTGGTTCAACTCCACAATCTTGTTGGAGGCTCCCAAGTGACACCTAGCCAATCTAGGAGACACCACTCTCCAAGAAGTAACAAATGGTGTGTTGATGATGAACTCCTTGCTCTTGTGCTTCAAATGATAGTCTCCCCAACACTCAACTCTCTCTCACGGGATTTGGATTTGGTGGAAAGAAGATTTGAGTGGAAAGCAACTTGGGGAAGGCTAGAGATCAAGATTCATATGGTTGGAATGGAATATCTTGACCTCAACACAAGTGTAGGTGGTTCTCTCTCAGAAAATGTGTATTGGAAGTGTAGGTATGTTCTGATGGATCTCTCCACGAATGAAGAGTGGGTGGAGGGGTATATATAGCCTCCACACAAAATCTAACCGTTACACACAATTTGCCAAACTCGGTGGGACCGAATGGTTAAACTCGGTCGGACCGATTCAGCAAACCTAGTGACCGTTAGGATTTTCGGTGGGACTGAGATGCAACTCGGTAGGACCGATATGGTTAGGGTTAGGGCATAACGTAATCTCGGTGTGACCGATTAAACAAACTCGGTGGGACCTATTTTGGTAATAAGCTAACCAAAGAGTTGGTCGAGTAAACTCGGTGGGACCGATTCGCTCATCTCGGTGAGACCGAAATGTTACAAAAGGGAAACAGAGAGTTTACATTGCAATCTCGGTGGGACCGATCACTCATCTCGGTAAGACCGAAACGTTACGAAGGGAAATAGAGAGAGTACAATCCCATCTCGGTGAGACCGAGATCCCTATCGGTGAGACCGATTTGCCTAGGGTTTGCGGCAGTGGCTATGACATCTGAAACTCAGTGACGCCAGATAGAAAGAATCGGTTTGGCCGAGTTTGACTTTTGGTTTAGGTCATATGTGGATGTGGGAAGGTAGTTGAGGATTTTGGAGCGTATCACTAAGCACTTTGAGCAAGCAAGCCATTAAGCAACACCTCATCCCCTCTTGATAGTATTGGCTTTTCCTATAGACTCAATGTGATCTTGGATAACTAAAATAGAAAATGTAGAGTCTTGATCTTGAAGCTTGAGCCAATCCTTTGTCCTTAGCATCTTGAAGGGGTTCCACATCCTCTAGTCCATGCCACTCCATTGTTGAACTTATCTGAAACATACTAGGTAAAAGTGTTAGTCCAACAAGAGATATGTTGACATTAATTACCAAAACCACCCAGGGAGCACTTGTGCTTTCAATCTGCCCCTTTTTGGTAATTGATGACAACATACATCAAAGCTTTAGATAAAGATTTAGAGAATAGCAAGTAAAGCTTTGGAAAGACATGTAACATGCATAGGCTCCCCCTACATGTATGCAATCATGTGAATATTGAATATAGGAGCATGTGAATGCGTAAACATGACAGAGTAAGCAATGTGTTACATGTATCTTGGCTATATGCATTAGAGCAAATGATGTGAATGTGAGAAATGCACCTTCATGCTCATGAGTCCTTCTTGCAAACAGTATGTACATCAGCAAGAACTTCTCATTCACATGACTGTGATGCATATACTTACCTTGTGGTCTTGAGTTGGCTTAGGATGGGATGAACCTGCGCAAACAAGGTTAAATAACACCGATACACCTACTGACCAGAGCAAGCAAGAGAAACCACAAGAGAACCAAGACTGGGATGACACGTAGAGTGAGTACTAAGTACCACATTGGATATAGACATGTCCCCAAAGGTAAAGATATGCAATAAAATCGGAGATTTCCTTCCCTTAGATGTCTTGCTCCCCCTGAATCTGCATGGGATATTGGGAGAAGATAGGGAACAGAAAATCAGAGTAACAAAAAGGAAACAACAGAGCTTGAGCTAAAGCAAGCAACCAAACATGTCTTTCCCCTCTTAAAGACATGTGACATCTCTCCTCTTAAACACCAAGCATCTGGGGTCTTTGATGATTTTACTTTCTCCTGAGTATTCTCTCTTTCTCCCCCTATAGGAAGGATTAAGCTTTGATGTGATCTCTCTCTCCCCCTTTGACATAAATTTCCAAGAAGGGCTCTTATGGACATGTGATACAAATGGGTTGGTCCTTGAGTCATAGAGCAAAGCAGCATGTCTAATATGATGCTGGTAGAGGACAAGAATCATTGAGTGGAGCTGGAGCAAACAGAAATCAGGAATAAGTGGAAAGTTAGTTTTCTTGTGATGGAATCGGTGACTCCGAGTTGTGTGCTTCGGTTGCACCGAAAGATTTCGGTTGGGCCGAAGAGAACAAACCGGTGTGACCGAGTTCATCGGGGTGAAACCACTTGTCACCTCGGCCCACTAGACAAGTAAGATCTCACAAGGATATGCAAGGAATTTACTGAAAGATTTGCAATGAATTGGACGCAGAAAATGCAGAACAAAAAGGAAAGAAAAGAAACTAAAAGTTCTAGATGAAGTTTTTTTTGAAAGGGGAAACAAATATGCAAATGCAAAAGCACGGAGAAACACTAGAGAACTTCATCTAGAAATGGTCGGTGACAAAGTCACCTATGTTAGAGTATATTGACTTAGGAGTCAAGTGAGAGCACTTGATCATAGGTCATACTCATCGTTTAAGCTCAAAATGGGGTTACCATTTTTCGTTTAAGCATCTTGATGTATTCACATCTTGTCGAGTTGCTTTGGCTCATGACTTGGAGTAAAGCTTCTCTAAGATGGAATAACATACCTTGGGTGGTGGTGTTGATCTTGATCATGTAGTTGAACTTGTGTGGGTTGCTCAAGGTTGATGTAGTTCATCAAGAGTTGGGAGCACCACTTGGAGTTTGAGTTCATCTACCTACATGGGTTAGCTTTGCAAGGAAGAGCACTTGTGTATCCAAAATGACAATCATGAGACTCAACATAGAATTTGCCAAAGGATATGTTTGAATGGTTTCGTGCTTCCTTGTCTTCAACCACCATTGTGTAGAGACTTGGTGATGTAGAAATTGCTCAAGATCTGAGTGTGTGGCAATCTCATAGATTTAGATTCATCCAAGTACCTACACGGGTTAGATACCATGCAAGGTACAAATATATCCAAGACATATGAATAGCATCATAAGATAAATATCAAGGATTAGTCATAGGCTCATGCCCCGCATGTATCAAATGGAGTTCCTACTCCAAGTTTGAAGCATCAATGATGTTCAATTCACCTCTCAACCTGCAAAACACTTTCTCATCAAGTGGTTTAGTGAATATATCCGCCAATTTCTTATCGGTGCGAACATGCTTAAGGTTAATGTCCCCTTTTGCAACATGATCTCGAATGAAATGATGACGAACTTCAATATGCTTAGTTCGAGAATGTTGCACGGGATTGTGAGCAATCTTAATAGCACTGTAATTGTCACATAGCAATGGAACATGTTTCACATATATCCCATAATATTTAAGAGTTTGGGTCATCCAAAGTAATTGAGCACAACATGAACCAGCGGCAATGTATTCCGCTTCGGCGGTGGATAAGGATACCGAGTTTTGTTTCTTGGAAGACCAAGACACAAGAGATCTACCAAGGAATTGACAAGTACCCGCAGTGGATTTTCTATCAACCTTGTCTCCGGCATAGTCCGAATCGGAGTAGCCAACAAGATCAAAAGAGGACCTCTTGGGATACCAAATGCCAAAATCTGGTGTATGGATTAGGTATCTCACTATACTTTTCACGGCCTTAAGATGACACTCTTTAGCAGCAGCTTGATATCATGCACACATGCACACACTTAGCATAATATTGGGATGAGAGGCACATAGATATAACAATGAACCAATCATAGAGCGATAAACCTTTTGATCAACCGGTTCACCATCTTTGGTCAAATCAAGATGTCCACTAGTAGGCATGGGTGTAGTCATACCTTTGCATTCTTGCATATGGAACTTCTTGAATAAGTCCTTGGTGTACTTCGTTTGAGAGACAAAGGTACCTTCCTTAGTTTGCTTGATTTGCAAACCGAGAAAGAATTTGAGTTCACTCATCATAGACATCTCAAACTTCTCCGACATTAGCTTTCCAAACTTCTCACTAAAATGAGGGTTAGTTGAACCAAATATGATATCATCAACATAAATTTGGCACACAAATAGTTCTCCATTAACCCTTTTAGTAAAAAGAGTAGAATCAATTCTACCGATTTCAAAGCCTTTTTCAATAAGGAACTTGGTCAAGCATTTATACCATGCTCTAGGAGCTTGTTTAAGACCATAAAGGGCTTTGTGAAGTTTGTAAACATGATTAGGTTTCTTAGGATTGATGAAGCCGGGAGGTTGCTTAACATAAACTTCTTCCTCAATTTTTCCATTTAGAAAAGCACTTTTAATGTCCATTTGGTACAAGGTGATATCATGGTGATTAGCATAAGCAAGTAAGATGCGAATGGACTCAAGTCTAGCAACGGGAGCATATATCTCACCATAGTCCATACCTTCAACTTGTGTGTAGCCTTGGGCAACGAGACATGCTTTGTTGCGAACCACTTGTCCATCTTCATCTTGCTTGTTGTGAAACACCCATTTGGTACCAATGATGTTGTGGTTGTTGTCGGGCTTCTCGACCAATGTCCACACTTGATTTCTCTCAAAGTTGTGTAGCTCTTCATGCATAGCGTTTATCCAGTCCGGATCCTCCAATGCTTCTTCAACATTCATAGGTTCAATGCTAGAGATGAATGAGTAATGTTCACAAAAGTTAGCTAAACGAGTTTTAGAGCGAGTGATTCTCCCGGTTTGGATATCATTGTAGATTTGCTCGACGGGATGATCCTTAGCAATTCTTGCTCGAACTCGTGAAAGCTTTTGCTTGGGTCGGGGTGGAACATCCTCTTCATCTTGTGCTTCTTCTTGGCCTTCTTCATTGTTGACGTTGTCGTTCTCTTGTCGTGGTGGAGAAGGAAGTTGTTGATGTTCATCTTGGTGCGCTTCCTCGTTTTCTTCATCTTGGCGTGTCCCACTTGTGGATGCTTCTGTATCAACTCTTGGTTCACCTTGTCGTGAGGTAGAAGCTTCCACTTGGACGGACGAGGTACTCTCCTTCACTTCTGTTGGACGAATCTTGCCAATGGACAAGTCTTGAATTGCTTCTGAAGGGTCTTTGTCTCCTACATCAATTGGCAATTGCTCTACTTGCGAGCCGTTAGATTCATCAAACTTCACATCTACCGTCTCTTCAACCTTTCGGGTGAAATTGTTGTAGACACAGTAAGTGTGAGAGTTTGAGCCACAACCAAGTAGGAAACCTTCATGATATTTAGGAGCAAATTTAGAACGACGATGCTTATCAAGAATGTAGCACTTTGAGCCGAATACTCGAAAGTATCCAACTTGGGGTTTGTTACCGGTGAGGAGCTCGTATGTCGTCTTGCCGAGTAGCTTGTGAAGATACAAGCGATTTGTTGCATGACAAGTTGTCTCAACCGCTTCCGCCCAAAAGTGATTTGGCGTTTTGTACTCATCAAGCATCATTCTTGCCATCTCGATAAGAGTCCGGTTCTTCCTTTCAACAACTCCATTTTGTTGAGGTGTGTACGTAGCCGAGAACTCGTGTGAAATCCCTTCTTCGTCAAGAAAGGTGTCCACATTTGCGTTCTTGAACTTCGTTCCGTTGTCGCTCCGAACCTTCTTGATCTTCACGTCAAACTGATTTTGGACCTTCCTAGCGAAGTTTTTGAAGATCTTTTGGACCTGCGATTTGTCATCAAGAAAGAACACCCACGTAAATCTTGAAAAATCATCAACTATGACTAGACCAAATGAGTTACCACCAAGACTCTTGTAGGCATTTGGACCAAAGAGATCCATGTGAAGTAGCTCGAGTGGTCTTCTTGTGGTCATGATGTTCTTCGCGCGGTGACTTCCTCCAACTTGTTTCCCTGCTTGACAAGCACTACAAAGTCTATCCTTGTCAAATATGACATCTTTTATTCCAAGGATATGATCACCTTTAATAAGCTTATCAAGATTTCGCATACCAACATGACCTAGTCTTCTGTGCCACAACCAGCCTTTAGAAGAATTGGTAATTAAGCAAGTTCTAGGTTGAGCCTTTTTAGTGAAATCAACAATGTAAAGATCTCCTCTATGTATACCGGTAAAGACCATTTTATGATTGTCTCTACGAAACACTTGGCAATCTACTTCAGTGAATAAGACATTGAAACCGAAATCCGCAAGTCTAGAAACTGAAAGTAAATTGTATCCAAGGGATTCAACAAGCATGACATTTTGTATGGAGCTATCATGTGATATGGCCACCTTACCAAGGCCAACCACCTTACCCTTTGAATTATCACCAAAAGTGACATATTTTCGAGGGCCGTCGTTTTCAGCCAGCTCACGGAACATATCTTTATCTCCGGTCATATGATCAGTACATCCACTATCAAGGACCCATTCCTTTCCTCCAGCCATGTAGCCGCGAAGATTTTCCATAAGACCAAAAGGCCTCATTGCATCATCAAGATCATAGTCACTATCATCATCTTCATCATAGTATCCATGTTCAACATCATCTTGTGATTGATCAATTCCTAGAGAGGGTAATTCATTAGATAAATGATCATCACAATGGTTACCTTTATGAATTCTAATAGCTTCGGATATGATATCGCTAATGATTCCAACATTTCCTTTAGCACGCATGAGATTGGTAAGCTCAAATAGACAATCACCAAAGCTAGGATCACTAGAGTTCATCTTACTCAAGGCAATAGACTTATGGAGAATTTCGTCTAAATTTTTCAAGGAATAATCTGGAAATCGTTCCTCAAGAAATCTCCATATGGTGTAGGCACACTTGAGAGTAGGCAAACATCTAATCAAGTTTCTAGGCAAGCCTCTAATGATGAGCTCAACAGTTCTAAGATTGCGAATCATGTCAATATCTTCATCTAGGGTAGGGTGCAAAGGATCAACATGAGGTGCACAAGGGCTAGTGATGTACTTGTTCAAATGGTATTCACTGAAAATCTCAAGCATTTCATTTTTCCACTCATGAAAATACTCTCCATCAAGAATAGGCACTCTATGTCTAAGACTCCCCAAAGTAGACACATCCATCTTCCTCCAATGGTGTTTAAACCAAGGCAATGGAGATCAACACTCTGATACCAATTGAAAGGATCGAGAAGAGGTGTCTAGAAGGGGGTGATTAGACACTAAGTGCCAAAAGTTGCAGTTTTTAATATTCTTAAGTTTAAGTGGAGTTTAAGCACAAGTTTAACAAACACAATACACATCAAGCAAGCATGCAATGAGTATATGAGCAGCGGAAAGTAAAGCATGCAACTTGCAAGAATGTAAAGAGAAGGGTTTGGAGTATTCAAACACAATTGGAGACACGGATGTTTTTGTCGTGGTTCCGATAGGTGGTGCTATCGTACATCCACGTTGATGGAGAATTCAACCCACGGAGGGTAACGGTTGCGTGAGTCCACGGAGGGCTCCACCCACGAAGGGTCCACGAAGAAGCAACCTTGTCTATTCCATCACGGCCGTCGCCCACGAAGGACTTGCCTCACTAGCGGTAGATCTTCAGGAAGTAGGCGATCTCCTTGCCCTTACAAACTCCTTGGTTCAACTCCACAATCTTGTTGGAGGCTCCCAAGTGACACCTAGCCAATCTAGGAGACACCACTCTCCAAGAAGTAACAAATGGTGTGTTGATGATGAACTCCTTGCTCTTGTGCTTCAAATGATAGTCTCCCCAACACTCAACTCTCTCTCACAGGATTTGGATTTGGTGGAAAGAAGATTTGAGTGGAAAGCAACTTGGGGAAGGCTAGAGATCAAGATTCATATGGTTGGAATGGAATATCTTGACCTCAACACAAGTGTAGGTGGTTCTCTCTCAGAAAATGTGTATTGGAAGTGTAGGTATGTTCTGATGGCTCTCTCCATGAATGAAGAGTGGGTGGAGGGGTATATATAGCCTCCACACAAAATCTAACCGTTACACACAATTTGCCAAACTCGGTGGGACCGAATGGTTAAACTCGGTCGGACCGATTCAGCAAACCTAGTGACCGTTAGGATTTTCGGTGGGACTGAGATGCAACTCGGTAGGACCGATATGGTTAGGGTTAGGGCATAACGTAATCTCGGTGTGACCGATTACACAAACTCGGTGGGACCAATTTTGGTAATAAGCTAACCAGAGAGTTGGTCAGGTAAACTCGATGGGACCGATTCGCTCATCTCGGTGAGACCGAAATGTTACAAAAGGGAAACAGAGAATTTACATTGCAATCTCGGTGGGACCGATCGCTCATCTCGGTAAGACCGAAACATTACGAAGGGAAACAGAGAGATTACAATCCCATCTCGGTGAGACCGATTTGCCTAGGGTTTGTGGCAGTGGCTATGACATCTGAAACTCGATGGTGCCGGATAGAAAGAATCGGTGGGGCCGAGTTTGACTTTTGGTTTAGGTCATATGTGGATGTGGGAAGGTAGTTGAGGATTTTGGAGCATATCACTAAGCACTTTGAGCAAGCAAGCCATTAAGCAACACCTCATCCCCTCTTGATAGTATTGGCTTTTCCTATAGACTCAATGTGATCTTGGATCACTAAAATAGAAAATGTAGAGTCTTGATCTCGAAGCTTGAGCCAATTCTTTGTCCTTAGCATCTTGAAGGGGTTCCACATCCTCTAGTCCATGCCACTCCATTGTTGAACTTATCTGAAACATACTAGGTAAAAGTGTTGGTCCAACAAGAGATATGTTGACATTAATTACCAAAACCACCCAGGGAGCACTTGTGCTTTCACATTGTGATGATGATGATTGCTATACTATTGGTGCCATCCATTCTATTAATGATGAGAGTGATTATGCTTATGATATGAAAAGGCCCAAGCTTGGGGATGCTATGTTTGATGAGAATGACATGTTTGAGAATATATTTGCTGCAATTAATGTTTGTCCCAAGCTAGGGGATGCTAGGTTTAATGAATATGATATTTTTAGCCTCCCAAGTTTTGATATGCAAATTTGTTATGATGATAGCATGCCCCCTACTTATGATGATTATATTGATGAAAGTGGGTTTGGAAGAGTGTCAACTTTAGGAAGTAATGGTCCCACTATTTTGGAGGGTGTTGAATCTTATTGTGATAATTATGAAAGTGAATTTGGAGAGGTCATGACTTTATTTAGTAATGATTCCACTATCTTGGAAGAGGTTTCAATCGATTATGATGAGAACAAAGTTGCTACTTATGATGATTATTGTGATGATACTTATGCTATAAAAAGTAGTGATGATTATATTTATAAAACTTTTCATGATTATGATTACCCTTTTCTGAACATTACTCCTTTAATATGGAAACAATTTATAGTATTCGAGTTTCTTATGGTACTCCCACTATTCCGAATGAGAAGAATCTTGCTTATGTGGAGAGTAATATAAAATTTATATGCTTGTAGATCATGAAAAGAATGCTTTAGGTGCTGGTTATATTGTTGAATTCATTCATGATGCTACTGATAATTATTATGAGGGAGGAATATATGCTTGTAGGAATTGCAATAATATCAAGTTTCCTCTCTATGTGCTTAAAGTTTTAAAGTTATGTTTGTTTTGCCTTCCTATGCTAGTTGATTATTGTTCCCATAAGTTGTTTGCTCACAAAATACCTATGCATAGGAAGTGGGTTAGACTTAAATGTGATAGTTATATTCTTCATGATTCTCTCTTTATGTTTCAATTCTTATTTTTTATGTGAGCATCATTGAAATCATCATGCCTAGCTAGGGGCGTTAAACGATAGCGCTTGTTGGGAGGCAACCCAATTTTATTTTTGTTATTTGCTTTTTGCTCCTATTTAGTAATAAATAATTCATATAGCCTGTGTTTAGATGTGGTTTTATGCTTTTATTTAGTGTTTGTGCCAAGTAGAACCTTTGGGAAGACTGGGGTGAAGTCTTTGCGATCTTACTGTAAAAAACAGAAACTTTAGCGCTCACGTGTTTTGCTGCCATTTTTTACTGGAGAGTGAGATTAGGTTGATTTTTTTGAAGATGATTAATAGAAAAATTCCTAACGTCCACCAATTTATTTCAGAATTTTTGGGGTTACATAAGTATACGTTTGATACAGATTACTACAGGTTGTTCTGTTTTTGACAGATTATGTTTTCTATGTGTTGTTTGCTTATTTTGATGAATCTATGAGTAGTATCGGAGGGTATGAACCATAGAGTTGGAATACAGTAGATATTACACCAATATGAATTTATAATGAGTTCACAACAGTACCTAAGTGGTGATTTATTTTCTTATACTAATGGAGCTTACAAGTTTTCTGTTAAGTTTTGTGTTGTGAAGTTTTCAAGTTTTGGGTAAAGATTCGATGGACTATGGAATAAAGAGTGGAAAGAGCCTAAGCTTGGGGATGCCCAAGGCACCCCAAGGTAATATTCAAGGACAACCAAGAGCCTAAGCTTGGGGATGCCCCGGATGGCACCCCCTCTTTCGTCTCCGTTCATCGGTAACTTTACTTGGAGCTATATTTTTATTGACCACATGATATGTGTTTTGCTTGGAGCGTCATTTTATTTTATTTAGTTTTGCTTGTTGTTTGAATAATATACCAAGATCTGAAATTATTAAGTGTTAGAGAGTCTTCACATAGTTGCATAATTATTCGACTACTCATTGATCTTCACTTATATCTTTTGGAGTAGTTTGTCATTTGCTCTAGTGCTTCACTTATATATTTTTAGAGCATGATGGTAGTTTTATTTTGAAGAAATAGATGAACTCTCATGCTTCACTTATATTATTTTTGAGAGTCCTAAACAGCATGGTAATTTGCTTTGGTCATGAATTTAGTCCAAATATGATGGGCATCCAAGAGGGATATAATAAAATCTTTCATATAGAGTGCATTGAGTACTAGGAGAAGTTTGGTACTTGATAATTGTTTTGAGATATAAAGATGGTGATATTAGAGTTGTGATAGTTGAGTAGTTGTGAATTTGAGAAATACTTGTGTTGAAGTTTGTGATTCCCGTAGCATGCACGTATGGTGAACCGTTATGTGATGAAGTCGGAGCATGATTTATTTATTGATTGTCTTCCTTATGAGTGGCGGTCGGGGACAAGCGATGGTCTTTTCCTACCAATATATCCCCCTAGGAGCATGCGCGTAGTACTTTGTTTCGATGACTAATAAATTTTTGCAATAAGTATGTGAGTTCTTTATGACTAATGTTGAGTCCATGGATTATACGCACTCTCACCCTTCCACCATTGCTAGCCTCTCTAGTACCGCGCAACTTTCGCCGGTACCATAAACCCACCATTTACCTTCCTCAAAACAGCCACCATCTCTACCTATTATGGCATTTCCATAGCCATTCTGAGATATATTGCCATGCAACTTTCCACTGTTCGGTTTATTATGACACGCTCCATCATTGTCATATTGCTTTGCATGATCATGTAGTTGACATCGTATTTGTGGTGAAGCCACCATTCATAATTATTTCATACATGTCACACTTGATTCATTGCATATCCCGGTACACCACCGGAGGCATTCACATAGAGTCATATTTTGTTCTAAGTATTGATTTGTAATTCTTGAGTTGTAAGTAAAAAGAAGTGTGATGATCATCATTATTAGAGCATTGTCCCAGTGAGGAAAGGGTGATGGAGACTATGATTCCCCCACAAGTCGAGATGAGACTCCGGACAAAAAAAGGCCAAAAGAAAAAATAAAGAAGGCCCAAATAAAAAAGGGGAGAGAAAAAATGAGAGAAAAAGAGAGAAGGGGCAATGCTACTATCCTTTTACCACACTTGTGCTTCAAAGTAGCACCATGATCTTCATGATAGAGAGCCTCCTATGTTGTCACTTTCATATACTAGTGGGAATCTTTCATTATAGAACTTGGCTTGTATATTCCAGTGATGGGCTTCCTCAAAATGCCCTAGGTCTTCATGAGCAAGCGAGATGGATGCACACCCACTTAGTTTCTTTTTGAGCTTTCATACACGTATAGCTCTAGTGCATCAGTTGCATGGCAATCCCTATTCACTCACATTGATATCTATTGATGGGAATCTCCATAGCCCGTTGATATGCCTAGTTGATGTGAGACTATCTTCTCCTTTTTGTCTTCTCCACAACCACCATTTTGTTCCACCTATAGTGCTATGCACATGGCTCACGCTCATGTATCGCGTGAAGATTGAAAAAGTTTGAGAACATCAAAAGTATGAAACAATTGCTTGGCTTGTCATCGGGGTTGTGCATGATTTAAATATTTTTGTGTGATGAAGATAGAGCATAGCCAGACTATATGATTTTGTAGGGATAGCTTTCTTTGGTCATGTTATTTTGATGAGACATGTTTAATTTGTTAGTATGCTTGAAGTATTATTATTTTTATGTCAATATTAAACTTTTGTCTTGAATCTTATGGATCTGAATATTATTGCCACAATAAAGAAGATTACATTGATAAATATGTTAGGTAGCATTCCACATCAAAAAATCTGTTTTTATCATTTACCTACTCGAGGACGAGTAGGAATTAAGCTTGGGGATGCTTGATACGTCTCCAACGTATCCATAATTTTTGATTGTTCCATACTATTATATTACCCGTTTTGGATGTTTATGGGCTTTATTATACACTTTTATATTATTTTTGGTACTAACCTATTAACCGGAGGCCCAGCCCAAATTGTTGTTTTCTTGCCTATTTCGGTGTTTCGGAGAAAAGGAATATCAAACGGAGTCCAAACAGAATGAAATCTTCAGGAGAGTTATTTTTGGAACGGAAGCAGTTCAGGAGACTTGGAGTAGACGTCAGGGAAGCTTCGAGGAAGCCACGAGGCAGGGAGGCGCGCCCTACCCCCCTGGGCCTGCCCCCCATCCTCGTGGGCCCCTCGTGGCTCCCCTGACCGACTTCTTTCGCCTATATATGTCCATATACCCTAAAAACATCTGAGAGCAAAATAGATTGGGAGTTCCACCGCCAGAAGCCTCCGTAGCCACCGAAAACCAATCTAGACCCGTTCCGGCACCCTGCCGGAGGGGGATCCCTCTCCGGTGGCCATCTTCATCATCCCGGTGCTCTCCATGACGAGGAGGGAGTAGTTCACCCTCGGGGCTGAGGGTATGTACCAGTAGCTATGTGTTTGATCTCTCTCTCTCGTGTTCTTGAGTTGGCACGATCTTGATGTATCGCGAGCTTTGCTATTATAGTTGGATCTTATGATGTTTCTCCCCCTCTACTCTCTTGTAATGGATTGAGTTTTCCCTTTGAAGTTATCTTATCGGATTGAGTCTTTAAGGATTTGAGAACACTTGGTGTATGTCTTGCATGTGCTTATCTGTGGTGACAATGGGATATCACGTGATCCACTTGATGTATGTTTTGGTGATCAACTTGTGAGTTCTGTGAACTTATGCATAGGGGTTGGCACACGTTTTCGTCTTGACTCTCCGGTAGAAACTTTGGGGCACTCTTTGAAGTTCTTTGTGTTGGTTGAATAGATGAATCTGAGATTGTGTGATGCATATCGTATAATCATACCC
This sequence comes from Triticum dicoccoides, assembly GCF_002162155.2. Lineage (NCBI taxonomy): Eukaryota > Viridiplantae > Streptophyta > Magnoliopsida > Poales > Poaceae > Triticum > Triticum dicoccoides. The sequence goes on along the minus strand of NC_041380.1, from coordinate 282,331,439 downwards.
ACGGATACTTGAGGTGACATTGGAGTATCTAGGTGACATTAGGGTTTTGGTTGATTTGTGTCTTCAGGTGTTATTATAGTATGAACTCTATGATAGATTGAACAGAAAGAATAGCTTCGTGTTATTTTACTATGAACTCTTGAATGGATCGATCAGAAATAATAACTTTGAGGTGGTTTCGTACCCTACAATAATCTCTTTGTTTGTTCTCCACTATTAGTGACTTTGGAGTGACTCTTTGTTGCATGTTGAGGGATAGTTATATGATCCAATTATGTCATTATTGTTGAGAGAACTTGCACTAGTGAAAGTATGAGCCCTAGGCCTTGTTTCAATGCATTGCAATACCGTTTGTGCTCACTTTTATCATTAGTTACCTTGCTGTTTTTATATTTTCAGATTACAAAAACCTTTATCTACCATCCATATTGCACTTGTATCACCATCTCTTCGCCGAACTAGTGCACCTATACAATTTACCATTGTATTGGATGTGTTGGGGACACAAGAGACTCTTTGTTATTTGGTTGCAGGGTTGTTTGAGAGAGACCATCTTCATCCTATGCCTCCCACGGATTGATAAGCTTAGGTCATCCACTTGAGGGAAATTTGCTACTGTCCTACAAACCTATGCACTTGGAGGCCCAACAACGTCTACAAGAAGAAGGTTGTGTAGTAGACATCAGCAGGTTCAGGAGCCACGAGCGTGCACCAGCTTTCCGAGCCATGGGGAACCAGTTCGCCATGACCTTCTCGTCGCTATTGGCCGCCTCGATGCTCAGCTCGCAGAGCTGTAGGAACTCAGCAGGGTCGGGGGTGCCGTCGTAGCGTGAAGGCAGATCGGGCTTGAACTTGCCGAGCCAGACAACACCACGCAGCTCGGGGGTGAAGGCTCGGCAGCCCGCGGTGGTGACTGGAGCCTGCCGTGGGGGAAGAGCCAGGTCCTAGTATTCACGTGCCGCCGCTGCCGGCGGTGTGTGGTCTTGACGCGGTGGTGCTGGGAGCGTAGGAGCACCTTCTTGCGGCCGCGGGATTTCCTGGCGACTTCCTTCTTCACGCGCGGGCACCCTGCGCGGTGGGTCTTGCCGCGGGGCATGCATCTTGGCACAAGGGCGACATCTTGATGCGGAGGTGGCGGAGGTGCTCCATGGGCTACGTCGCCCGCTACAGGAGGCGGACGAGGCAGGGAAAGGGACGGTGCAGGGAAGCCCCCAGCGGCGCTGACGAGCTCGGCGATGCGGTCCAACCAATCTTCGTAGAGGTCGTCAACGGGGCGGTAGCGCAGAGCTCACGCACCATGAGCAGTGCAGCATGCGCGTCCGCAGACCCGCGGCGAGCGTGGGTCAACGAGCCGGCCGGGGTCAACGACGGGGTTGCGGTGCGTCTGTCCCTCCGCACGGAGGGGTTCAACGACGAAGCTTGTTGATCGTTCCCCACCGGACCGGTGGCGGCGTTGGCAATGGGTGATGGAGAGCGACGGGGAGGCTCGCCAATGGGGCGCTGTCTGGGTGACACGAGCATTGAGAGCGGCTCGGCGCTTAGCACGGGCTCGACGAGCGTCTGCCATGGAAGCGGTGGAGCAGTAGGGCGTCGATCTATGGAAGAGAGGCTTCCGCGCACCCCTACCTGGCGCGCCAGATGTCAGATTGCGGGTTCCGGCAAACCCTTGAGAGGTTCAAACTCTGGGGTGCACATGAAGAACACTCTCTCCCTGACTCACTCGCTCAATGATTCCACGGCCTAGCTCGACGAACCCAAAGAACAAGAGACACAGGGGGTTTATACTGGTTCGGGCCACCTTGCAGTGTAATACCCTACTCTAGTTTGTGAGTGGATTGCCTCGAGGGGCTGAGGATGAGCTAGCACAGTAGATGAGCAGCCTCAGGAGGTGAGGTGTTCTTGAGCGCGATGAGTTTTGGGTGAGAGGGTGACCTCAATGTTCCGTCCCCTTCTATGGTGGTGGCTAGGTCCTATTTATAGTGGCCTTGGTCCTCTTCCCAAATGTTTAGTTGGGAAGGGATCCCACAACAGCCAAGTTTGAAGGGGGGCAACTAGTACAAGCTATCCTGACAAAAGTAGTCTTCGCCTGCCAAAGGCTCTGGTTGTGACGCTGCTGTGGGCTCCGCGATGACCCTCATCCTGCCATCCTGCTGGTCTTGGTCTTGTTGCATGGATGTGGAAAACCTTTTCCTGATTCCTCGAGACCCCACGCCTGTGCTTGCCTCCTTAGCATCAAAGAGGAAACCGGTACATTGTGCCCACTGGCGCCCGCCTGGCCTTGGTCGTCATGGCTCACGTCACGCGAACCTCGCGAGGTGCCCCTTGCATAGATGTCTCCGCTCCTCGGGAGCCAGCCTAGTGAGGCTTCCCCTAGGGAGGTCTTGGTGTCGTCCGCCTCGTGACGCTCGGCCCCTCGCGAGGGTCTTGAGTTGTTGTCACTGAAGATGGGACGTACCGGTCCGTTGATGGAGCCACGTCATGGGCCGCAGGCAGGCAAGCCTGGGTACCCCCGTTCCCAGGACGCCGAAACAAGCGAGCACACGTCTCGCACGACCGAACCAACCCATCTAGCGGACTCGGCGCAAAGGGACGCGCCTCGACGGACCAACGCTGGCGTCTATTGCCTTTCTTGCTCCGCACTGCTCTTCCCTCGCCACCCAAACCAACATTCACGTCTGACCTCTTCAGCATCGAGCTCCTGTGTGAGTCCAGCTAGTACGAACAGGCGCTTTCCATGATCCAGAGGTGGTTACCCCTGTTTGTTAGTTTGTCTGATGCTTCTTGGTGTTCCTGATGAGGACATGACTACCTTGGCTATGACCACAAATATTGCATACATGCATATTTTTGAGGTGATTTCTAATGCAAACAATGCAATAATTTATTTATGTTATGCAGGACAAAAATACTTCACAGACTTTTGTGCCATGTCTAATTGCAGGTGTATGAAACATTCGTACAATCCACATATGAACATAAGAGAAAAAGAGAAGTTTAGGTGTTCTTCAAAAATTCTTCTCACGTAACTTTTGGGCCAAGAGAAAATAGAGTCCAATTCCCACATGTTCTGGACTCAGATTCGGACTGCACAGACATACCTGACTCAAAACGCCAAGATCTCTTTCATCCAGACTCCGAATTGGGTGATTCTTTTTTTGTTGGAAATTTTATTTCATGAATTTTCCAAACCAATTGAACTCACCTTAGAATTCATCCCGAGCATTGAGAATTTTTTTACGAGAGTATGCCAATGGCATACCTTACTTTTATAGAAGGCAGAAAAACATTTACAAGAACTTGCACAAGATGCGAACATCCCCACAAGGATACAACCCACACCAGCACCTAGATCCTAATCCTACTCTCTCATGAATCTTTGGAGTGCTCCAACGCCTCGTCCAGCTTCTTTCCACGCCTTGATCTCTTCAAAGATGTGCCTGTAGAGTTGCTCCACCGTCATGACTTGCTCTACACGGTTGAAAACTCGAGTGTTCCTTTGTTTCCAAAGTTCCCAAGTAACTGTCGTGACCACTGTGTCGAATCCTCTCTTGTTTGCACTATGGAAGCTCTCCCTAGCCCGAAGCCACCAGTCAAGTAGAGTGTCATCCCTGTCGGTTCGACGCACGGTACTGTTGAGGCATGTTAAGCATCGATGCCAAATTTCTCTCGCATGCCCACATTGAATGTGGATGTGCTCTGCATTGTCCTCATCCTAGAGGCAAGTGTAGCACGCCGAAGGGGCCTCCTGTAATTCATGTCTTGCTCTGCGATCTAATGTCCAAATCCGGTGTTGCACTGTCAACCACATGTGGATTTTGCATTTGAGTGGGGCCCATTTCCTCCATATACAGGTATCAAAGGGGACGCGCTGCAATCCTAGGCACAATCTGTCATATACCGACCGTGCGGTGTAAGGCCCCCGATGCATCGCATGGCCAGGTGGACTCATCCTCCATAGTTGGCTCACGCGGAACAGTGGCGATTGCCTGCTGCAGGTGCAAGAGTTGGATGTGGGCAGTGAAGGACAGCTCACCCTGTACATCGGACGGCCATGTCGTGCCCGTTAGTGCCTGTTGAACTGTCTATATGTTCCTTGTGCACTTTTCCACTGTGTCAGACACCAACGGTGCTATGTCATAAGCGGCAAACCCATGGACCCATCTGTCTCGCCAAAACAGAACCTTTGAGCCCTTCCCAACCTTAATCTTAACCAAGTTGTCGAACACCTATCTCGCCTCCTTGTCCACAATCAGAGGTACTCCTTGCCATGGCCTCTCTGGATCAACTCTTCTTAGCCATTCCCATCTAACCCATAGAGCAAGGGCTTGGGTTTGCAAGTCTTTCACTCTCAGACCACCATAGCAAGTTGGTCTGCATATGTTATTCCATGCCACCATACATTGTCCACCGTGCACTTTGTCCTTGGCCGTCCAAAAAAAGTCTCTCGTCCACTTGTTAAGTTCCTCGTAGACCCATAATGGCACATCCATCACCAAGAAGTGGTGTATCGGCCTCGCCGACATGATCGACTTCACAAGAATCAGCCTGCCAGGCCTAGTGATCAAACCTCTCTGCCAAGCCGGGACAACTTTCTTCGCGCGATCAAGCATCGGCTACCATTCATTCCTTGTGAGTTGTTTGAATGCCAATTGTAAGCCCAGGTACTTGCAAGGGAACTCCTTCATATCACACTGCAACCATGTGGCCACCCTAGTCTTGTCAGGATCGCTTCCTCGTATCAGGATGGTCGAGGACTTGCCATAGTTTACTCGAAGCCCAGATGCTTCTCCAAACGCATGCAGTGCACAGCACACAAAATGCAAGTCCACCACCAAGGGGCTGATCAAAAGTGCAACATCATCAGCATAGATAGAGATCCGCTGCATAGCCTTGATGCCATGAAATGAGCTTACCACATTCTCCTCCGCTGCCTTAGTGATCATCAGAGTAAGTACGTCCATGGCTATGACTAACAGGAGAGGTGATATAGGATCTCCCTGTCTCATTCCGCACGCCTGCATAAAAGCTTCCCCAGGTACTCCATCCGCCAAAACTCGCGTGGACACCATTCTCAATAGGATGGATATCCATCCGACCCATTTGTTCCTGAAGCCCTTCGACCGCAAAACCTCAAATAGTAACAGCCACGAGAATGAATCAAAAGCCCGAGATATGTCAAGTTTAAGGAATAGCCCGGCTTCCCTGCGATTGTGTATCTTCCATGCGACTTGTCGGACAAGCAGGAAATTATCATGTAAGCTCCGAGTCTTGATGAAGGCAGGCCGATTTTCCGCAACCACCAATTTCATCTATGGCCTAGCTCTGTTAGCAAGCATATTGGCGAAGATCTGGGCCGCACTATGAGTCAAACTAATCGGTCGGAAATCCCCCACTTCAATTGTGTCCGGTTTCTTAGGGATCAATACAATGTGGGCATGGTTACTTACCAAAGCCACGACCGTCGCCAACATATAGCTTGAGCATAACAGCCATGAGTCCTGCTTTATGATCGACCAAGCTCGCTGATAGAAAGCACTGATGAACCCGTCAGGCCCTGGAGCACGATCTTGTGGCATCTCCTTTATCGTATTCCACACCTCCTCCTCCGTGAAAATCTCCTCCAGCTCGTGGAGATCACAGGTTTGAACACCTAGGAAGTTCAGATCCAGAGTGGCCTCCCTCGAGTTCGCCTTACCCCGGAGTTGCTTATATGCCTTAGTGAATACCTCTTCCTTTCTTGTTTGATCGGTAATGATTTCTCCTTCAGCGCATATTCGGGGGATAAAATTCTTTGATCGCCTACCATTCGCCACCAGTTGAAACAACTTGGTGTTCGCATCACCTTCTTTGATCCACCTTAATCTGGACCGCTACCTTTCTATAGTGCGTTGTAGCGAGGCTAAACCCAGCAGAGACAGTTTCAACGTTCTCCGTAACCAGAGCTCTTCTGTAGTTTACTAGCGGTGCTCATGTGCTCTATCCAGCCTTAAGATGACATAGTTGGCCACCGACAACTGAATTTTGATGTTGCCCACTTTCTTTTGACCCCAAGCTCGGAGTGCTCGAGCTGTGTTCCTCAACAGTTCATTAAATCTTTTGAAAGGATCTGTGATATTTTCCTCGCACACCCAAGCATCCCGCACCACATCCAAGAACCAATCAAGCTTAGTCCAGAATAGCTCAAATCTAAACCTCCTTTTGGGGCACAATGTCGTGGAGGTGGAAAGCAGAAGAGGCACATGATTTGAAACGTTGGTCAAGAGAGCCTGGAGTAAACAGTCGGTGAAGTGCAATTCCCAATCCACTGATACTAGAACTCTATCAATTTTGGTCATCATCGGTTCATCTCGTTCGTTCGTCCAAGTAAAATTCCTCCCATGCATGTAGCTCGTGATCGACCACAAATCCCTGAATTTGTGCATCATCGCTCTATTGAGATTGGCGTTGTTTTTCCCGGACGCTCTCAAAATCATGTTGAAGTCGCCAAGAACCATCCATGGCCCCAAGAAGCCTTCCCTCCTAGCGGAATTCCTCCAAGAAATTAGTTTTGAGCTCATCTCCTTGGGGGCCATATACCACCGAGATCCACCATTGAGCCCCGTCCTTATTATGCACCATGCCCATGAGAAAACTAGTGTCCAAATGTATGTTGTCAACCTCCATGACCGTGGTGTCCCATGTGAGGAGGATATTGACGAAAGAATCTGACGCTGCAGCAGAATCCGACTCAAACTACAAGTCCAAAGGTGTTACATCTCCTCTACTTGGGCCCATGAGCCTTGTACGACATAGGATTAGTATTAGGGTACCTTGGGACGTCCTCCCACCTCCTTGGCTGCCACCCCTTGCTCCTATATAAGTAGATCAACCTAGTAGATTTTTCCTTGGGATTTTTTTAGTTAAACGTTAGCCATTGCAACTTCGTGTACTTCGTTTGTGTCCAATGACCAGGCCAAGACCGCCTGTGAATCCCCACCATTACCAATACTTCATATATATTCGCAATATTCAGATTGTTTTATCATATCTTGCTCGTTCTTCACTTGCTTGTAGGAATAGACCTTCATGGTCAGGCTAATTGTGCTTCCGGCATCGTCAGTAACCTCAGGATATTGGTTAAGCGTTTGCTAAGGCGCAACATCATTGCACGTTTGTAGTTGGATCGTCAAAGTCGACTCCACCAAATTGATAGTTATCATCTCATTGAAAGATCAGGACACCTTCGCCTCTATCAAGTGGTATTAGTTTTCATGTTGCTCAGTGAGCATTTACAGTTATCCTTAGATTAGATTTATTTTCTTACCTATTGTCCAAAGAAAAAGCCACAAAAAAGTTAGATCTGTTCAACCTTTGTCCAAGACAGTCTGAGCCTTTGCAATTTTCTTTTCAGTGCTTGCATAGTTGAATTATCGGTTACATCGCCGTGTCGGGTTGCTGGTCTTAGTGTCTAGTTTCGTTAGAGTTTCGAGTTCTGTTCACATTAGTCATGCCGCCGCTGCATCATTATCCCTTCCGCTGTCCACCACCTCCATCCATCAATTTTCACCACGTGCTAACCATCGTTCATTGTCATAATCATAGTTGAATTCATTTGCATCTTCGCTTAATCCAATTTGCATCTTATCTAGTTTGTTTTGGAAAGAAAGAGAAAAAAAGATAGATTAAAAAGGTAAAAAAGTCAGAGAATAAAAAGAGAGAATAAAAAGGAAAAAAGTCAGAAAAAGAGAGAGAGAGAAACTAATTTCAGATTTATCTAGACTCAGTCTCGTACCTAAATTCGGATTGGAATCTGCTTTGCGCACTGTTCAGTAGAACAAGCATATCTTCCTCATACGAAGTCTGTTTTGGCTCCAGAAGTACTCAAATTAAAGCTAGCGACGAGACACATATGAATATTTATAGAATCTAGTTCAATATTTGGCACCTAAAAATCAGCTTCTAAATAAGTCTTTTTGCCCTCCGAAGACGAACATAGTTTATCATTGTTTTTCAGGCCGGTTCCCGAATATTTTTGACTCCTCATACGAACTCGGAATTGAGTGATTCTTTTTGGCTTGGAAAGTTTGAGTCAGTGGCATTCTTGAGAAAAATAATCAAAAAATTAACACAAACTTTTCGAGAGGAAAGTTGGAGACTGTTTGGTATATCATGTTTGGCATTGGTTTCTCATCATTGTCTTTACTATCATTGTGATCTTCGTTTATATCTTGTTGTCCAGAGCTACGACATATCCTTTGTTGCTACTAGCTGTGATACGTCGTGACCCCATTAGTGTTCCAGGCTCGCGTCTCTAGTCTGGTCTAGCCTAGGACCAGCATAGTATCACCGTTCAGCGTTTATTCAACATTGCATCTCTGAATTGGTTATTGCTAATCTTTTGCTACCATATGTAGAGCCAACCAGCTCCACATATTTGTACACCATGTATAAGTACATTCACCTGGCAATCGATTTACTCAATCTTTGGAGTTATTTGACACCGTTGGTTGCCTGTCATCACCTGCTGCATGGTAAGAACTTGTAAGATATTGATTTTGTCTTACTGTGAGCGCTTTACCACCACATCCTAGTAGTTCATAAGAACATTATTCTCGAATTTTAATTCTTATTTCTACTAATTATGACAGGTTCCGGAGATGGAAGTTCTTGGACGACGGACACATCTTCACCATCACGAGAGGTGGGACAACACACACAAGCACATGGTCAGGTCGTCATTTGAGGGTAGATTTAATCCTGCTATTTATCTAACTTGGGAGCTTGAAGTAGAACAAGTTTTTAGTCACCATGATTTTTCTGAACATGAGAGAGTACGAGCTACCACTCGAGCATTTACTGGTTTTGCTTCTGTTTGGTGAAGTGTGCATTGTAAGAAAAACATTGAAATATTTGAAAGATGTAATGAGACAATAATTTTTTTTCTTCCTTACTATCATCGTGAATTGCTTCACAAACAGGGACAATTAAAACAAGGCAGTAACAGTGTTCATGCTTACTACCAAGAATTCAAATCTTATATGCATCATTATGACATAGAAGAATCTGAGGATGATACAATGAATAGATTTTTTTGTGGTTTGAACCATGATATCCGTGCAAGATTTCGGTATATTCCTCATTGCATTACTGGTATGTATGTTCGCACTTGTACCTTTGAGAGACAGATACAGAAGGATGCATTGGGTGACTACAACAACTACTATTCTAGTTCATGCTCACCACCACCGATTGGTTCCTCCACCGTTGCACCTACTAGAGCAGCCACACCTCAGATTGTGAGTGCGACATCATCTCAAGTGTATGGTATATTGTCATCGTCCGTACCTACATCAGCTACGTCTTTGCGACAAGGTAACAGTAAAGGTATTGATGATATAACTTCACATGAGAATGATGCATACCTAGTTAACTTGAATACATCGTGTGTTGAGTTACCTGTTGATTTAAGCACACCACCTATTTTGGTGAATCATGTTATTGTGATGAATACGTCATGTGATCAAACAACTGAAATACCAACAATTTTGAGTGCACCCATCGAATTAACTATTGATGCAAAAGAACCATGTGAATCGGGGAATAAATCAGATTTGGATCAAATACATTTGAAAGTAATTGTGCCAATGTTTAATCATTTTGATATGACCTCTAATCTTGGTGATGATTCTGTGACAAATGACTTATTGCATGTTTGCTTATTTAAGCATGATGTAGCATGTAAATTTGATGCAATTAAGGTTTATTCACTAATGTTGGGGTGGTTTAATGATGAACATTATCAATATTTTGATATGAATAAAAGCTTCACTTATATGTGCAACTAAGTTGCAATATTTTCATACCTTCTACTTCTTGTGATAATATTTGGCTTTATATTTTATGAATGATGAAAGTTACTCATGTATACATATGTCATATATGCAAAAACCGAAGGAAGTCAAAATGGATGACATATACATATACAACATGTACACCTTGTCTCTTTTGTTAGCCACATTTCAGATTAAGCAACGCTGATTACGGCTTTGTTTTCAAGAAGGGGAGGATGATGAGGACATGACTACTTCGATACAACCAAAAATATTGCATACATGCATATTTCTGAGGTGATTTGTAATGCAAACTATGCAATAATTAATGTACACTATCCAGAACAAAAATACTTCACAGACTTTTGTGTCATGTCTAATTGCAGGTGTATGGGACATTTGTACAATCCACATACGAAGACAAGGAAAAAGAGAAGTTTAAGTGTTGTCCAAAAAGTCTTTTCACGTCACTTTTGGGCCAAGAGAAAATAGAGTTCAAGTCCTACACGTTCTGAACTCAGATTCGGACTGCACACACATACCTGACTAAAAATGTCAAGATCTCTTTCATCCGGACTCCGAATTGGGTGATTCTTTTTTTTGTTGGAAAGTTTATTCCGTGCACTTTCCATCCCAATTGGACTCATCTTCAAATTCGTCTAAAGCGTTGAGATATTGACAAAACAATCTGACATTGCAGGAGAATCCGAGTCAAACTATAAGTCCAAAGGTGTTGCATCTTCTCTACTTGGGCCCATGAGCCCAGTACGACCTAGGATTAGTTTTAGGCAGCCTTGGAACATCCTCCCACCTCCTTGGCTGCCACCCTTTGCTCCTATATAAGTAGATCAATCTAGTAGATTTTTCCTTGGGATTTGTTTAGTTAAAAGTAGCCATTGCAACTTCGTGTACTTCGTTTTTGTTCAGCGAGCAGGCCAAGACCGCTTACGGATCCCCGCCATTATCAATACTTTATATATATTTGCAATATTCAGATTGCTTTATCATATTCTTGCTCGTTCTTCGATTGCTTGCAGGAATAGACCTTCGTGGTCAGGCTGATTGTGTTTCCGGCATCGTCGGTAACCTCAGGAGATTGGTTTATCGATTGCTAAGGCGCAACGTCGTTGCATGTTTGTAGTCGGATCGTCAAAGTTGACTCCACCAAATCGATAGTTATCATCTGACTGAAAGATCGGGACACCCTCGCCTCTATCAGTTCCCGTATATGGAAATAATTCATAAAGTGAACATTTATTAGAAATGTTGTCCATGGCTTGCTTAACTTCCTGGTTGCGGTTGATCTTTGTGTCAAGGGTGCAAAGACTCATCTAGTTGGTTGAGATGTTACATCCTTTGAAGATGGTGAACCCATTTATTTGGATGAGACTGAAAACTAAAGGAACAATTATGTAATTGGATCATGTTGAAGAGAGATGCCCTGCTTCCAAAACATGATAGCAATATAGCTCCCACTAATTCTTCTGTCAGTCAAATCTTAGATTGGAAGAATTTGACAACCAGAAAGAATTCCCAAAGGCCTTTGTGTTCTTCATAGTCTAGCAAATTCCATTTGGAGCGAACGGATTTTTCAAATGTGTGCCCTCTCACAATGCTCAGATGTGCTGGCGACATCCTGTCTGCGACGTCCAGTGTTCTTCCGGGCATGCCCAATGCACAGCCCTAGGGTGATGCCTCGCGTGCCATGTAGGATTGGATGTCAGGAAAAGTAAGTTTGGATGAGGAAGCGGGATCCTCTACAGGAGGTGGATGCTTGAAAAAAAAAGTATGATCCGATGCATAAAGTTGAAAAAGTTGAAGTGAATAATAGGAATGCATGTGTAGTGAGAGACTATTTTCTACTCTTTGATGAGGCCCACTAGTAGCAGTTTGCACTAGAAAGAAAAATCAATACAGATGCCTCAAACAACTTTTTGTTACGAGTCCATATGTTCGCTTGTGTCTTTTTGTTCAAACTTTTTCTATGCCACCGTATAACTTTAGTAAGTAGGAATAGGAAAGATGTAGCAGTTCTATAGAGAGCCAGTGAGTGATTTTCCCAGAAGATCGTGCAGAACCAGAAACCTCGATTAGCTAATATTGTGCCTTGGAACCACAGAGAGGCAGCTAATATTCTGCCTAGGAACCAAAGAGAGGCGATCATACATCAGTAGTTACCTTCATAGAAGTGACACATACTCCAGGCTCACACAGAAAGCATAAGACAGCTTGAATGTGACATCAAGGACATACTTAATATTTGGCAGATGTTTACATAAAAAGAATTGGTGGCCACCTCAATTCACAAAGTTAAGCTGGCCAGCCATTACAAAATTCAGGACCAGGGCAGATCACAATCGGTGTGATCTCCTAGTTGAGTACGTATACCACTGATCTCTTCCAGATAATAATACAACACAATTTTCCTCCCACATACATAAATGCACGACGCATGTACAGAGACAAACACAAAATGAATGACAATGACTACTGGCTGACCTATCTATCCTCTAAAGAAATCTGAACAGTATGATCGATGCCGCAACTCAAACCGTATGAAAGGGGAAAATATTCAGATGGCGCACACCGACACCATCACGGGCTTTCAACTGGTCTTGTAAAGAAAACATCCAGTCATCATGAATGCCGCGGAGCAACCGTGAAGGCCAAGTCATGAGGCTGCAAAGCAGCTTGAACTATATCCTGCACCGCTTTGTTTCGTCTGCAAACCTCTGATATTTCAGCGAATCTATCCGTCAAGGAACCAAGACTAGATCCCGATGATGCATCGGATATAATTGTCAAGAATCTTGAGCGTTCTGAATCTGTTAGGGCTTGTGGGGGTATAAGGGCAATGCAATCCCTTGTCCAATTCAACATATTCCCACCAAAAGCTCTGCTAAGGGACAGCAGAACATATGAGACCTGCAAAGTTTCATACAGAAGGGATATAAAGTTCATTCTTCAATCATTTACTGTCAAGAGTAAGCATAACATAGTCTTTAGGGCATATCTTTGCTTAAAGCTCACAGGCAGGATTGTATATAAACAGCAAGACTCTTGCTACCAATCAACATACCTCCTCCAAGCGACCAGACGGTAGCGCCCCTGTTAAGGAAGCAATCATTATTCTTGCAAGTGTTGCACCTCGCTGGAGTACAATTGTGTTTATTAGATCCCGGTACTTTTCCCCCTCGGGTGATTTCGCAAGATCAAAGGTGTCAGATAGGAAACACAGTATGGATTTGCAGGCCTCCCTATAACATATCACAAAAAATAAGGTAACAATTAGCCACCACGATATCAGATTGCATCATTAAACAAGGATAACAAGCATATGCAGCTCATATAACACAATTATGACTCAATTCTAGCATCTGATCTTTATTCTCCCCTGTTTTCAGAAATATAGGGCGTCTTAGGATGTGTGCAGTCAGCCTTTTAGAACTTTAGCCAATAGTTTGTGGAAAACAATATGGATTGACTACAAAAGTATACTCTCTCAATTTTTCAATGATTTCATATTACATTTTATCTATTTATTATAGCATATTGTGATTAGAGTCGTAGACAAAATCTTGCATTGAGGCTGTATAAAATTAAATATGCCTTATATTTTTTAACAGAAGGATAAGAAACACAATATAGATTGTGGAAGTACTTAATCTTGGAGGCACTACCTATGTTGTATAGTTACACCAGCCATTGCACAATCAACCAATCTTGGAAAAATCTCTGTAGGTACAAATAGATCAGGACAGTAACGAATACATCTTGACGCAAGCAGAAAGCAATCATCAGCTATGTCGGGTCTAGCTGTAAAATCCTGCAATGTAGGGAATGAAATCCACTGAATTAGTTATCGCTTGCTTTATTAATATGTTACCATGAGCGGATCAGCAACACAAGGGGCTAAAGCAGGAATAGTTACTTGAATAGTTCTGAGCAGTTGTATTGTATGATTAAAGAGTGTCTGTATCAGACATGTAAGATAGCTCGCACAAGATGGATCAGACCCAAATATCTACACATAAAATGCTGTCAGAACAATCAAAATACAGCTAAAAATACATCACTAGACTTCTGAAATAGCAAGAACCTTAATAACTTCACTGGATAAGTAAAGGAAGCAAGATTGATTGTGTTGCTGATATAGTGTTTGGATTTCTAGAAGCATTGCACCAATGGTGATTCCCATGGACCTCCCACATGTCCTTACCTACAGCACAGAAAAGATAATAAACATAGTAAGCATGAAAGTTTGGCAAAGAATCCACATGTATATGTTGTGTTAAAGTGATATCATGATTCAGCTAGAAAAATACTTCAATGCTCTCCATAAAAGTGAAAACCGCAAATCTGAAGAGAAAGTAAGGCATGATTTGCAATATCATATTTATCATTTCTTAAACCTGGAAGTGTTACAGTCATACTAATCCCACCAAGGAAGAATCAGAACTCTCAAGAGTGAGACAGTATGTGGAAAAAGATAATTGTTCCGATTATGCCCTTCTGACGGGACTTGTATTCGATCTGAATGTAAATTGCATTCAAACAACAAGCAACATAAATAAATAAAATTAATTAACTTACAGCAAATTTGCAAGATCGGCATAGAGACTCCATGGTCCGTGTATCCCATGCCCGACTGCGCAAAAGAGTTTATTAGTAAAGTAGGGATGGATGAGATCTGCCATATATATGTACAAGTAGAAACTTCTCCCAGAATTCTGTCCGGTGCCCATACTCACTGATCAAAGATAATCTTCAGTGTGGACCAGTATCTATTGACAGCTTCAGCAACTACTTCTGGAAGTTTCACATTGCTGCAACAGTTTGGAGAATTTAATACAAAACCAAAACTTGGATGGGCAAAAAGATAAATGGGAGGTCACCACCTAAAAATGGTCGACAACCGGTCTATGTGAACGGTTAAATGCCGAGCAGGAACTTGTTGAAGAGCACTTTCACCTTGCTGGATTATTTCCTAGTTTTTCAAATGAAAAATTAGCAAGGATCATATCAACAGTTAACTATCAAAGATTGCTGCTCACCTGCAAGCTATTAATTATTGGCATGCAGATTAACTCCAGGGCTCTTCTAGCATGGTCTTGCGGAAGCGTCGTGATAACCACACTGATTTGAGTGGTGAATGAACAAGTAAGGTGACATGTTGAATGCAACCAAAATAGTAATAATAGCTAAGGGGAATTAATAAGGAACCTTAAGGCTTCAACCAAATGCAACGAGTCCTCTGAAGAAACTTTGTAACCACCAACTCCACTTATTGCAACATGATAGATCTGGAAAAGGCCATCCAATGAACCCGAGAACTTTCCCCTACAGTCTTATCACCAAAAAAAAGGAAATAAAATAACTATAAGCTGTCGACTCTTTATGCCAATAACAGAAATCTACCGTAAAATTCAAACAAGCATGGAAATATAAACAGATACTTCGTAAACTATTCGATGTCGTAATATATATCACAACTTCGTATATGTATATTACATATATGAGGGCAATAAAACAAAACGGAGCACCCTCCCAGCCTTCTCAGTCACGCCGTCTGCACTCTATTGCATCCGATCTGAAATGAACAGCCAAGATCTCTGTGTGGCAGGAGCTGGACAAACGCATGTACAACCAATTTGTATGCTAGACAGTACATCTGAAATTAACAGCCAAGATCTCTGTGTGGCAGGAGCCAAACAAACGTATGTACAACCAATTTGTATGCTAGACAGTACAATTATTGTTAGCCAAAATTGCCCGTACGCTCTGGTCTCGGCAGCACCCCTGGTGAGCAAGCCTGAGGAAAGCTATTTACCCTGTTGTCATTCTAAGATTTGGAAAAGAACAGAACAACAAAAATATTTTTAGCAAAAAGAGACTATGATTATGGTTCTTTTCTGGCAAGACCTAGGAATAAAGGCATTTGATCAAAAAATGGGGGGAAACCTTGCATGGAGCTACAAAAATTGCGCACATCATGACCCGTTAGCACCTGATCATTTTTCACTTTGCCGTTTGCCAGTCTCAACCATAAGCTTTTTACAGTTTTCTCTCCCGCTTTATTAGTATATGTAAAGGGAACCTTTGGCCTTCTAAAAAGGAGGGACATGTAATATATATGAATTGGTTCTTGCCTCTTAGAAGAAAGATATTTTGTGGAACTTCAATCTTTAGGACTAGAAAAATCTTTGCACTTGATTTCAACGCAAACTTTTCATTTAGTCTAATCTCTTGAAAAAATATGTATGCCTCATGAGTTCCCATGTTTTTCCTACGGTGTAGCACAACTAACAGGAAGAAATGGGTAGGAAACAATAATCAATTTATTCCAGTCAGATAGGTCCATTAAAAAGAAGTGGATAATGAGGTAGTACCTTCACATATATACTTAAATGCCACAGAAGCAGCTGCAGCCGTATCCTCTGATGTACTCATGCCCTTGTTGAGAATATCAACCAAAGGTGGTAGGATGGGCAGTTCAGCTGGGGCAGCATCAATCCATTTTGAAAATGCTCCAATGGTTGAACAAACTGCAAGATTCAAGCGTATTTGAACTCCTGTCGTCGACATAATCAAGCTAGGAAAACTGAATCTCACAAAGTTTCTGCCCAACAACTGTGCCTAAAGAGCCCTAACTTATTATAAACCTAGCATCTGAACCAGACATCACAGGCAGTAAATAGCTACTGTCTACAATGTGATTCCCGAATACTAGTCACAGTATAAGATAAAACAAACACTGAGCTAAGAACAAGGACTTCTGAAATGCCAATTACACAAAACAAACCTGTTTGTAGCAACTGTTCTTGGTGAGGAAACCTTGGAAGCAGTGGCATAACCTTCAAAGGACAGCGTAACCACATTATGTTAACCAGACCTCATTAACGATGATTGTAATGTAAAGGCGCAGAAAAAAGTAACCATCCAGCAAAAAGATCTTACAACCCATCAGTTGACAATTTGACACTCAAGATAACAAGATGCCATTCATACCTGCGGTAATATTTCCTTCTCTTCAATCGAAAGCGATTTAGCAATGGCTTGTATACAGAAAAGGGCAGCCTCTAATGGTTGCCAATTCTGGTTCTGTTCGGCACCGCTTCCACATGCCTGAAAATCCAAAAGCATACCGCTTTGGTTACAGAAAACCAAACAAATTTCTTGGTGGGACTGGGAAGCTACAGGACTAATCATCAGCCAAAGATATGCCATCGTACACGAGAAGAGACTAATCTTATAAAATGAATAGACAAAAACTTACGATGGTATATCATACTAAGTACACAACATAAGCACAAACAAGAGGCAGATAAACAACTCAAATTAAGTTATTTGGTACAGTTTGCATAAATTGTAGTGCCTCAAATAAGAATTTAAATTTTATTACTAGCATGAGCAACAAAAGTAGTGATTGTGAAAAGGCCAGACAGGGAGTAGAGCTCAACACATTACACTTCACTGAACTTGCTACAGTATATTCCATAAAAATAATTTAATTCCAACAAAAAGAAACAGATGGATAAGTAGAAACTCACAGGCTAGACCATCAATAAGAACTATGAAACAAATAGTCCAATTTGACAAGTATAGATACTAGCACTGAGCAGTGGCTAGGGAAGAGAATTGTTGAGTGTGCAAACAGACTCGCCTGAATTAACTTCATGAAAAGTATTTTTAGCGTCGAGTCACCTCCAAGGACATCAGTTGCATCAAGTAGCACGTCACTAACCGCTGAAAAATGAATGGTTCTGTAATTATTTGGCAGTTGCATGACATAGATAATATGAACTGCAAGATTAACTCGGTCAAAAAAATCAGGAAGCATACCATATCTAGCATATCTGAAATCCCTCCGATCTTCCTCCGAGAAAGTGTGAAAGTCCTCAGGGTATTCAACTCGGGAACTAACCTGATTCAGTATCAAAACAGCATGAGATGAACAGGAAATCCCAACAAACAATATATGTAATGAATGATTAGTCGCACTCCATGTTTTTATTGCATGGCGCATCACAAAAATAT
>NC_041380.1:282278868-282313333 GCF_002162155.2 Triticum dicoccoides | reverse complement strand
CCAGAGACACAAGAACTTCAAACGGAGGACGGAATAGTTGCATTCTTCTATTTCTTTCAGCTTCAATCGACACCTCAGATCCACACGATGTATACGAATCCCTACAATTTGTAAGCACTGAATTGGTTGTTTCTCAAGTAAAACCAGTAATGTTTCAAAAAAATACCTCCCAGTTAGATTACGCTTAAGATGGTGCCAGAAATTAAACGTCATGGAGGATATGTCAAATTCTGAATGGGAAGTAACTTCCAGTAGTGCATTCACTATTTGCATGGCATCGCCTGAACCTTCAAAATAAATTGTAAGTGTAATTCTTAAATGGTCAGGATGATTTGGTTCATGTACAGCATGAAAAAACAGATCCATATTTTGATCATCGTCATCATCGATGAAGTGTTACCTGTTGCAATCAAGTCAACGTAGGAATCACCCATGTCTGCAAATAAACGAGCAATAGCTTTTACATCTTCTTCATCCTGGTAATAGAAAAAGAGTTATCAATGACAATGATGAAAAACACATGTGGATACACATTTTACCATGTAACAGTACAAGTGCTTATGTAAATCTAAGTATCCAACACTACACTAATAAATAATCCCTCTGTCCCATAATATAAGAACGTTTTTGACACTACACTAGTGTAAAAAGCATTCTTATATTATGGGACGGAGGGAGTAACAATCAAGGAGAAATCTGCAGATGGAGGAATCCGATGTGCTTGGTTTGAACCCAACTCAATCACACACAAAAAAAATTGGTAGCTAAGAAATTGGTGAATGCTTTGGCTAATCTTGGCAAGAAAATAAATTGGGAGCAGATACAGAAGCATGAGCATGCAAAAAAAATTATGACCACTCAAGCCAGAGCAAAAAATTTGGCATGACCAAATATTTGGTATGGTGGATCTGGGCACAAAACAAACACATTGATAGATCATTAATGCAGAGTATGGTAAAGATGTTACATACCTTAGATGAGTCTTTCAGCTGCTCTTTGAGGCCCATAACATGAGGGATGAGAATTTGGATCAGCGGAAACTGTTCAGTGATGCCACAAGAATCTCGAGATACAGTAAAATGTATCAACTCAGAGGTAACTGGCAAGTTAGAGACGAGCGTATTATTAGCAAGCTGCTAACAAAATCCTGAGAACATAGGGTCTATCTTAGGTTTAACTGAATGCAGCCATTCACAATAACTATGGTGGGCTTGGTCAAGCATAGCTTATCCAATAAGCTAGGTTTGGGGACTTCTTTGCTTATAAGATCAGAAGGCCAGCTTACGCGACAAGCTGGAGAAGCTTTTTGGAACAATTTTGAGCTTACAAATTTACAAGGACAACGGTGTGAAGAAATATCTCCTTATACAAATCAAGAAAAAATTCACATTTCATAAACATATCTTCGAGCTGGTCCAATGAAACTCATCCATCATCAAGCGCCAGAGATAGGGGGACCCATCAGGACCATAAATTAGTTGACCCTAGCAATGTCGATAGATAGTAGTGTCTGCAGTGAAGCAGCAGCAGAGCAGCATGTGAACCAAGATCTTGGCAACAACAGAAAGCATGTAGCCTCTGATCTAGACAATGATCAATGGGTGCAAAAGATGCACGACCATGTTCATATCCAACTGCTAATTGCAATCCTTAATCTTGATTGCACAGGCCAATTGGGAAAATGTAAGAAAGTGTCGCATTCAGGGGGGGCTGGCTTTTCCGTTTGGCTGGTTTTTAGAGGTCAGTAAATCTTGAGCTAGAAAATAAACATCTTGTTACTCAAAGAAGTTGCAGTTGAAACTTGATGTATCCAATCTACACTCTGCTGAGCTCCGCAGCTTCCACGATGAGCCAGCGGGCTTGATTAGGGCTTGGTAGCTCCACCGATGTGAGCGCACAGAGGTGGTGGTGCATAGCCTGGAGAAAGAGGGGGAGAGTTGGAGGGGAAGCCTGCAAGAGGTCAGGGTTCGTGATGGTGTGGCTAAGTGAAAATGTCTGCAAGGAAGACACATTGTCCATCCTCATCTCTGTCAACACCGCACTGCAGCAAAGATCACTGGCATTCAGACCCATAGTTGTATTGCAAAACAGCACCTATCTGAAACTAGCAATAATACTCGCCAAAGTTTCATTGACCTCTAGAGACCAGCACCAAAAATTAGTTTTTAGTGAAACTTGTCAAAACCTACACAAGCTCTCATCCAGCTCTGGAGACCTACACCAGAAATCTGTTTGTATGAAGAAACTTGTTGAAACCTAGTTAAGTGTTAATTGATTTTGCTTGTAACCAGAAACATGCGCTTGGCTTTGACTGGAACTTGTTGTAATATGGAGCCCCAAATTTGTACAAAACCACATCCCAATTCCATATGTGTTCCCTGGAAACTCACAGATTTTTAGTGACTTTGAGCAAAGATCCATAATTGATTTGCATCCTTCCTTTGAACTTGATTATCCATAAATTTAACATCACAAATAGCAAGAATTACCCAATACTATTGTCATTTGTCATGCATAGAAAAAACATGCCTAGAGCAGATGGTCGAAAAATTAACCAAACTCAATGTGTCAACTTTTCTATGTTGGTAGCAACTGAATAAGGTGAACAGTGGTACATCACTGTGGTAGCAAGAGCATAGCAGTAAGTGATTGACTGAGGTGACAGATGAAGAAAAAATGAGAAACTGGCAAGAGATGAACTAAAATATGACAGGAACTATGTGCGCTAGCAAACAATACCATTTACAGCTGCCTCCAGAAATTGATCTGTGTTCAACGAAGAGAGTGCCGTATGGACCAAAGGATGTGAAGCAAGGGTAGCTGCGGTAATTCTGAGAAAAAATAAAAGAGAACTTCCATAAATTCATTAGACCATTACTGTTTGGCAGCAGTAGTATAGAAAGAATACAAATTATTAGATGTACCACAACAGTTAGATTCTCAAGGAATAAAGTATTACTATATCAAAATCGCAGAAGCAGCATACCCATGACAGAAACGAAGCCAAGAAGCAAAACCCTCCAAAACCTGCGAAAGGAAGAACCAGAATTAACTACCAAAATACTCCCACTCCCCTCATTGCATAACTATGTCTCGGAATTTCATATATGTAGTTCTGGTCTCTGGGTTCAGATAAGCATATTGAAGCATTAATATGGATAAAATGTCTGCCTGGCTGAAAAGAGATCCGTCTGAACTCTGAAGTTACAAGTGAGACTGCTCCCAGACTATCGGGAAAGGCGTGTACGGTGTAACAATCTAAGCTAGTTTGTAACACAATGAGAATATGTGCAAACATCAAAACTACTTTTGCTAGTACGTGGCAAGTGGATAGCACATTATAAACCAACCTTCTAATCGAACCCCTTATCTTAGTACAAGGGGCCATAACATAACCAGTGAAAAGAACTGCAACTAAAAAATACCTCTCAAGTATAGTACTTTCAAATGTACGTCATAATGGCCAAAAGAAAGGGAAGTAGCCCAGAGGACTCAGTTATGGAAGGATTTTGCGTATGCATGCAAGATATGAAACAACAGATAATGGGAATATTGGGTTTACTATTCAACTGTTCTGTATAGCTCAATTGAACGCTATTGGTTCTCATTGCCTTCTGTACCTGTTGAGTTATTTTAGCAAATGCTTTACCTAAAGCGCTACTTTTTTCAGTGGCTTTCCTTTTCTGCTTGGGGCAGGTGCGGGTGTGGACTTACTTATCACACCTATGAAGCAGGTTTCCTTAGCTACTTTAGCATGTAATGAGTTTGATTGTGCCATATGAAGCTATCTTTACGAGGAAGAAACTAACCTGTTCTTTTAGCTCGTCAAAACCCAAGCAAGCAGTCAATAGACTAAGAGCAACATTAGCTGATGAACAAAGGTCGTTCTCAAACTGATTGCGCCTTTCAGGACGAGCAGCTATTTTATAACTAGAAGTTTCCTGTCAAGATAGCATACAAATAGGTTACAATTTCACCAAGAAAAAGTATAATATACATTGAATGTGATATACAACAAGTCCTTCATTGATTATATTAGGACAATCTGGACACTTATTCATTGAGTGTGATAGTTCTGGACCATAAGATTTTGAGCATATGATGCACATCACTCTACTGAACTCGACACTACGCTATGGAAAACATATGGTTAAAATAATACTGTTGTATGATTTAAAACAAATCTGGTTCAAGATTTGGAAGCTCTAGGAAAATCATCAATGGTATCTATGAGTGTGATTCATCGATGATCTACTTTTTTATTGAAAATAGAAACATGACCATTGACAACCACCGACTACTAAGAGAAAACTTCTGCAAATGGTAAAGAGAGAAAAACAAAGTTTGTTGCTTCACCAACTTACCTTCTTTTCACAGAAATGAGAAGAAGCCAAAAATGCCCAATTTACATGGCATGCAATCATATGTTCAGCTTATTTGACTCAAGACTAACAGATTATTAAGTGCTTAAAAGAAGGCATGAAACTTCAATTCGCAAGGCATACAATCATATGTTCAGCTTATTTGACTCAAAATTAACAGATTATTAAGTGCTTAAAAGAATGCATGAAAGTTAATATGATATTGTGAAATGACCTAACAAATTACAAATGAAACTTCAGCTACGAATAGCTTTTATCCCTTTTCCTCTATATAAACAGAGGATATGAGGACTAATATTATTTGAGAGTCTGAGACTATGATAGGCAACCAAATGAAGCTAAATTTGTTATGTACCTGTGGCAAGATAATAAGCAGTTCAAGGAAACTTGGAATGAACTCTTGTTGAGATTTCATTTCATCGCCTAGCCAGTTCACGATGCCACCACCTCCCCAGTCCTCCACAGGTACATGCACAGCCAGAGCAGCAATTGCAATACAAATCTGAACATGGTAGAACAAGTGTTGTTGTCATTAGAATTTTGTCAGTATAAAATATGCTTGCTTAATTCAATCATCTACCTGTGTTCTAACTTTTGGTGGTCCTTTGTTAAATTTCTTTAGCAATCCCTGCAGATGGAAAACAGTTAAACAAAAAAGGGACAACGCCCTTAGCAAGATCGACTGGAGCTTATAATTAGGGGAAGAGGTCCACTTGTCAACCCTCAACTTACCACTTAGTTTAAGACTCAACCCTCAACTCAAAAACCGGTTACTCCACAACCACTACCGTTCAAAACACACCCTTCACTCCATTTCACTGGTTTTTACCATTGGTTTGACCTGGTTTAGCTCCCGTAGACGCCAGCTCAATGTGTGATGTGGCGAGGATAGATATGGTCCCATCTGTCTCTCATGTGACTGAGCATTTTATCGAGCAGTTGGCGTGCAAGGTCTAAAGCTGCCGACAATGGTTAGCTGCGTCATCCGACCGCAGCGATCCAGGTGATCAGCTGACGCAGCGGTGCAGGTCTTCGTCGTCGACACGCGTGGAAACCCACACCGTGCTCGCCGCAAAGCACGCAGGGTGCGCGTCCAGGCCGAGCATCACGACGAGTGCATGCTCAGCCAACGAGTTCCTCCGCCTGCGCGTGCTCGTGGAGCGGGAGACGGCGCCTCCATGGTGTAGGCTAGGGGAGGCTCAGGGCCACGTAGGGGCATTGCCAGCGACGTCGCTGGCGGCAGCAGAGATAAACGGTGAGCATGAGGATGGCCACGGTGGTGCCTGCGGCGACAAGGACCTATGCGCAGAGGCCGAGCATAGGGGTGCGCCATAGCCAGGTGCTAATGAAGCCGACAGCAGCTGCTTGGGCTGCTGCCCATGGATGTGAATGTAGTGCAACTTCGATGCCCATGCCTCATTGATGCCCACGGATGTGGGCGCTGGTCGCTGCACATCGTCGTCTTGCTCACATCGGTTCAGCGACACGAGCAGTAGCTCGTTGTGGTCGCCCTGTACGCTGAGTACTCTCTGACGTCCTGTACGATGCAATTCCCTTATCGGCCGGTGCATTTGGCCGCTAGAAACAAGCAGGTACAAGCTAGCTAAGCTAAGCAAATAGGCTGGTGAATTGATTCTTTAGAGATAAACACGTGCGCAACACAAGCAAGCTGCCCTAAGCAGCTTAATTGACACCGGGAAGGCCGCGAGGCAGCTACTTGCATGTTCATGGAGGCACACAAGCGGTGGGGAGCGATGAGCCGGGCAGCAGAGACAACATGGGCGAGTAGAGGGAGCATAGGGTTTGAGCGAGCAATTGGGGTTTGAGTCTCAAGCGCACAAAACGTGCTTGAGACTATGTCACGATGGAGATGTGTAAATGGGTACGATAGGAAGGGGAGTGCTCGAGCGCACAAAACGTGCTTGAGACTATGTCACGATGGAGATGTGTAAATGGGTATACTATAACATGTGGGACCAGACACTTTTTTAAGTAGTCAAGGTGACGTGGCAAACGTTGATGAGGCAGTCAAGTTGGTGAAAACCAGTCTACTCAGCGAAAACCAGATTGAGGCAAGTGTAGGGTTGAGCTTAGAACTGTTTGGCAAGTTGGAGGTGTGAAGTAATCGGTTTTGAAGTTGAGGGTTGATCCTTAAACAAAGTGGTATGTTGAGGGTTGAAAAGTGGACTTAGAATTGATAGTAGTGCAAACCAGAGTTACACAAATTATACTCTTTACTCTTATATTGAAAAACTTGAAAAGCTGATGCTTACATATAGAGAGTCTTGCAATGGTCGAAAAGCTTCTGACGGTAACTCCTCAAAATCCCTTTGCACCTAAAATGCAAGCATATTCAAGATAAATCATTAAGAGTTACACTAATTAACAAGTTTCTAGATAGTACTCCCTCCGTCCGGAAATACTTGTCATCAAAATGGATAAAAGAAGATGTATCAAGACATATTTTAGTTCTAGATACATTCTTTTTTATCCATTTTGATGACAAGAATTTTGGGACGGAGGAAGTAAGAAATAGCATAATGCATCTATGTATGCATGTTTCACCTTGCTTCTGAGAGTCTGAGAACAAAACATGAGAGTCTCTAAATTGCTGCTTTCGTCATGAAGTAAGCTGTCAGCTACCTGCATAATGAGAACAGAATGATTGGATGCCTTCGGGATAACCACCAACCACAAAATAAACAAGATGGCCCAGTGTAAAATAAAATACTTTGCACCATAATTAAAAACTGCCTCCAAATCTGAAATAAAACCCTGCATTTGCTAGGAAGACACTCTGTGTATACAATAAGAAAAACATAGTGACATGGTACAATGAAAATGAATTTTAGAGCGCATCAAACTTTTCATGGAATTTTCCTCAACTGATAAATACCACGGCAGTGAGTAGAAAAGATTGGATAGCCAGTCCCACAGCTAAAAATGCAACTTAAACTAACAGCAAAAACTGAACTTGCCCACATTCCCAGGGTTTACACATTCAACTTGCAGCAAAGTTCAGCACAGAACTAGAATTCAATCCTGCGTCATCTAAAGCAGTTCATATTCTAGCCACTGGCTAAAACCAAGCCTGATCTGCTCTACGTTTTCAAAACTCTAGTCTTGACACTACAATGAATACTAAAGCAGCTCTACATTAGCTGTCACACCCACAGGCCCAAATTGAAATCCAATAAAACGATCAGACACTGGAGAAGCAGAAGAAAAGCACGCTTCAGACAAAACAAATCTCAATACATCGCCTCCAACCACCACTCCAGAGCAATCACACAGCTGAACCACTCCAATATCTCGGAAATTCTGCGCCAGCCGGGCCAAATCCATACAAACACGCCCACATCCCACCCTCACCACACCGAATTCACCGCCTGAATATCTCTGTAGGCAAACGAACACGATTGGGGGACATGAATCGAATCGAGCCGGGGAGGAAGCCCGCGCGCACCTGCCACGCGTCGAGCGTGTGCTGAAACTTCTGCAGCCAGCGGTCGGCAGCGGCGCGGATGGTGTCGTCGGGGTGGTGGTACAGCGCCGCGAGCGCCTCCTTCACCGTCGCCGTGGCCTGCGCCTCCATGCCGGCGCCGAACCCTACCGCCTCCTCGACTGTGCCGCCGCTGGCGCGCTGCCGTGAGTAACCCTCGACGGTGGACGATTTCCGCGGCGTACTGGATCTGCAGCCGGCGATTCGGGGCGGGTAGGGTTTTTGGAGGAGGAGAAGAAATTTGAAACGGAGAAGGAGAGAGGGGCCTGCGCGAGTGTGCGGGATTCGATTCGATGGACGGGGGAGGGAGGGGGAGACGCGAGACGAGAGACAATTGTTTGAGATTTTCTTTTCTTTTCCGTTTTTGTTTCTGCGCCGATGACAATTGTTGTGAGCTGTACCTGTCTCCGTGCGCGTGTGATCTGATGACATTAATTAATTATTTTTAATTGATAGGGTGGCTCCCTGGTATGATATCCTTTGGAAAAAGGAAGGAAATGACTTTCTTGGCGACGCTTGCTGGCCGCTCGATCAAACTCGATCTAAAGGACCATGTGTAGCTTCCCCGACCACCACCTCCGCTTCCTCCTTAATCCACACAATCATGATGGTTCATCCCTCCCCTTATTCATTCATTCCCGAGCAGCTCGCGCCGGTGAGGTGATGGCCGGCACCAACTCCATGCCTATCTCCTTTGCGCACGGATGCTTTGCTGCCCTTTGGGCACGCACGTCACATCTCCTTCTTACCCATCCACTGTTTCTCTGCACCGGCGAGTCGTGATACGGCAAGGCCGCGACGATGTGAAGATGGTCGGCGGCGATGCGGGCGGAGTAGGCGGCCACGGATGCTGCGACCGGTGGCCATGGTTGTTGGATAGACATGTTGTGCTACATGTGTCGACAGCGACCAGCAACAACTGGTGCTGCAACCAGCAACTGTTGATGGTGGAGACGGTGACCTCCGGTGCTGCAATCGGTGAAAAGCTGCAACCACACTGACCAGTTGCTGCAGAGCACCCTAGGGTCATCCCCGTAGATGCACCACCATCACCCCCAAGCACCAAGTGGGCCAATTACTAGAGCCCACGCAAGGGCTATCGAAACCGAGGTTACTTTTCTCCTTATCGAGCTCCTCTTCAACTCACATGAGACATGGCTACCTCAAGCGGAGACCTTGTGCGTCCTTAGGTACCAAGGAGAAGGCCATGAAGAAGCAATGGGACAAGACCAAGAATTAACGAGAGCAAACGAGGAGAAGGAGAAGAAGATGCGCAGGAATGCATTTGCCCGGACGATCCGGACACCATCCCGGACCATCCGGGCCGAGCCGCCTCTTTGTACAAGCGTCCGGACTAGACATCCGGACCCTGATCAAACAATCCAGACACCTACCGGGTGATATGAGCAACCGTCGGACATCTGGCCACCAACTCGGACGTCCGAGTAGGACACCCGAAGCTTTCACATGAAGTCGAACCATCCGGGTACCTACCCGGATATCCGGCAATTGCCCAAACAATCCGGGTAGCTACTCGGATGATCCAGCCCTGCCTGCTCACAGCTCGGCCAAGAGGCCATGTATTCCTCTCCCTCACCCCAAATCCACTTGTACTATAATAGACGACCCTACCTCATATCCATGGTAGCAAAGTATATTGAACGAAATTGAGAGAGCTTTGCTCCTTGTACCTCGTCCTAGAGGATCAAGCCCTCCTAAGGGAGAAGAATCTCTCAAGATTGTCAAGCCCACCTAAAGGAGAAGGTTCCCCATCACAGGATCACCAAGACCTCCCATGGGAGAAGGATCCCTTGAGATCATCAAGCCCCCAACTACTTAGGAATTGGGAAGAACTACCCTTGATACTCTTTCCCTCTTGTTGACCTTGTAATCTTGTGAATCTCATGTGTTTGCAAACTTTGTGGATGTATGATTTGAATCTTGTCTTGAGTGAATTTCCCTCTTGTTCTTGAGTGTTCTTCTAGATCCCCTCCGGGTGTGGGTGATTGGGCAAGGTTCATTAAATCTTGGAGTTCTCCCCCTCACTTTTCTAGCCAATTTTGTTTTGTTCTTCCTAATTTTGAAAATCCCCACAAAAATATGCATGCCAATTGTTTTGCAATTTGTTAGTCCTTGTGAGAATTTTTTGGATTTTGGTCCGTGGATTTAATGTGTTGTTGGTAGATCTAGCCTCTACCCACCTTCCGTCACCTTTTCCCCCATGAAAACCAACCCTCCCACACACCCCAAAAAAATTCTCCACCACCAATTTTCGTGTTCTTCCGCCCAAAAATCATACACGAGTTGACCTGCCTGAATCATCCGGATACCATCCTGAATAGTCTGGATTTAGCCCGAACGATCCGGACACCATCCCAGGTCATCCGGTTCCTCCTGAATTTTCTACATTTTTGTCAATTTTGCTACCCAGCTTCCGCATTTCTACCCCGTTTCTTTCAAGGTTATTTGCATTTGGGGTCTTCCATTTGCTAAAGTGTTTCGGCTAGTTAAGGATGACTACATCAATAACTCCACCGCCATTACATTCACCGCCATCGATTTTGTCAACAACAACTACACCCTTCACCCTTAGACACTGCAACTGGAAGCAAGGTCGGCCGGTTAAACTCTCTGGCCTTGATGAAGGTAGTGTCGATGAAGGTAACCATTATGTCACCATTAACCTTCCATTTGCCATTACACTTGATAGCCCCCTTTTGCATTACTTACCCATTGAAACTAGCCATTTGAGTATTGTCGGGCCACGTCACTTTGTGCACCTTAGTGATACAGTTACTCTGTATAGCTACAATTGTGTGCAACTATCTTGGTATCATCTTGAGTGTCATAAGTTACCCCTGTGCATATGTTGAAGGAAATATGCTCTAGAGGCAATAATAAAGTTGTTATTTTATATTTCCTTATCCATGATAAAAGTTTATTATTCATGCTATAATTGTTTTGATTGGAAACTTAGATACATGCACTACTGTAGGATGCTGCTAACGCGACACTACGATTAGAGACCCTTCGACAAAACTATGTGTGATGCAATAACCGCAAACAATGGTGTAAAAAAACCATCAAAAAGGATGCAAAACGTTTGCGATGGAGGATGCATCAAACACGGTTTAGATTTTAGTTGCGTGTGCAATGCAGGGCATATGGTTCAGTTCAATTAACTATTTGCGATGAGGAGGAACAAAAGAAACGGGCGGCCAGATGGAGGTGTGTGCGATATACATCATACGGTTCACTCAGATAAACTGTTTGTGATTAGGCAATACAAAAGAAATGGTTAGCCCGATCAAGGTGTGTGCGATATACGGCATGTGGTTCACTCGGATGAACTGTTTGTGTTGAGACAAGAGAATAGAAACAGATCAATATAACAAGATGTGTGTGATACGTGACAAACAGGCATGTAATCAAAAATGTGTGCGGAGACCGATAATAACACAGACGGTTGTTGTTAATAAGATGTGTGTGTTGTGCGATGGGATTACATACAGAACAACACACACACACACACACACATATATATACACACACAGACACCTATAAGGACATGGTTGCATAACCAAATTAAACATCCACTTACATAGGTGGCTACTACAACCATGGCATCTGCACACACCAAAGTAAACTATTACATGCATAATTACATAGGTGGCTACTACACACATGAAATTTTCACACACCAATAAAGTAAACTATACATTACATGCATGATTAACTAGCATAAATGATCATCTCATCATCATCTACTTCTTGTGACGCTTGCTCTGCTTGTGGCTCGATCCGGACTCGTCGATTTGGGTAACGAGGCACTTCTTCATGTCAACGATCCACCTGTGCATCTCGTAGCATGTGTACACGCTCTTGGCCGCGATCCTGAGGTGAGGTTCATCTAGTTGCCGCATCCAGGCCCTGTGCCAGGATAGGGGACTTGTTCTCTGGGCATCCTGCTTCATCTTTTCGTAGTAGGCGTCGATGATGGCCGAGGCGAGTTCGACCAGGGAGTCCTTCGTGCTGCCCCAGACCCTGTAGTGGTCAAGAATTTCAACAACGTTCTTGCAGGCCAAGCCCGTAACACTGAGCGCTTTTACATCGTCGGTGGTTTCCACCGTGGCGAACTTGTAGTCGGTGTTGTTGACAAACCTGTTGAAACGGTTGCAAGGCTCTGTGGCCATGCAGTAGTGGTAGATGAGGACATGATGGCACACGCACAACTGGGCGACGGCAACCTTCTGATCTATGTCAGGATGACCGGCGGTGTACTGGAGGTCGATGCCGACCACCTTGTACTTGTCTCGAGCAAGCAACTGCTCAACGATGTTGATGTAGTCGTCCATCACGGCTGGGTCGATGGTGTACACCACCGAGAGATCCCTCTCCCTTGCGTGGGTCTCCACTCTATGCACGCCGAACTCCATTGGAGCGCCGCTAGACATCCCCTTCCTATGTGTCATCGTGGGTGTGCTTGTTGTGTTGTGGGCGCGATCGAAAGGTCGAAGAGACTAAGGTTATAATGGCCAGGGGAATTAAAGGGGAAGCCGGACGACCAGGAATATCAGCAGGCCCTGATGGCAGTTCTAATATGTAGCACGTAACTCCATCGTGCCGCACGTAACTACATCGCGTGGCAACGCGCGCGGTGCAACCGCATGCATATGGGGCCCCCGACATGATCATGCGCACACCCAACCGCTGGCAGAGTGCGCGCGGAGGGACGCGAGTAGACCGCTTTGTGGTCGCCTCAACGACGAGCAACCACATATATATGCATATAACAGTTGAACACGCAAGGAAAAACTGTCCACGAGCCAAGCGCGCTGACGGACGCGAGCAGAGTGCTGCGGCGCCTAACAGCGAGCACAGTGCACTGCGGTGTCTAACGGCGAGCAGAGCTTGCCGAGGGACGCGAGCAGAGGCCGGCACAGTGATACGTGGCAAATAAGATGAACCGTGCGAGCGATGTCGGAGACATCAAGCACGAATCAGATTAGAGTTTTGTGTGCAATACGTGGCATACAGTTGATCCATCTGAGTTGTTTGTGATGGAATAAGTCGTGTGTGTTGCGGGCAAACACTTGCTGGTATATAACCTTAAATTTAACCAAAAAGTGTTAATACATGTTACAAAAATTGTATAACTGGAAACTATGTTCAAATATGAATCCAACGATATATTCTTTGGCGACATGCATTCGTATTTTATTAGTTAAATCCTACATATAAACCATGACGGGGTATAGTAGGTAATTAAATCGCAAACATTTTTTTGTATTAACCGTATGTGTACGTGTCCTTTTGTCCTCCTCTTGCACGTCTTGTCACCCCGCTGCCGCAGATGACTTACAGCGCAAGCTTGCGCAGCACGCGGGGCGTTCTTTTGGTCAAACAGTGGCACCAATGAATCATCGGTGAGCCCGTCCCCACGCAACCTCGCAGGTTCCCGCACAAGCTTCCTGCCTGACTCGATGAAATCCCCCAAAATCCCAATGCTTACCGGCCTGCTATATAAACCCTCACGACCAGCGAGTCCTACGTCGCATTTTCCCTTCCCTCCCGTAGCTTATCTCGTCTGCTTCTCCCACAATCGCCAATGGCACCGGTCCGTCATCATCGCTCAGCCACTCCGTCATCATCATAGGACAGCTCCAGTTGGGAGGCTACACTACGGCGACGGCTCAGTCCCTGGTGTAGTGTAGTGCGCGTGGCATCCCTGTTGGGTGCTGCGGAACACCCACCACACGCTCCACCGCCGCTGCCCGTCGGCAGCTGTTGCCAGCTGCTATTGCTGCCACACCACCATCGAAAGCAAGGGCCATCGCCCACTCCGCCGCCGCGGCCGTAGGCGGGAAGTGGCCATCGTGGCCGCCACCCCACTGCCGGCCATCACCCGCTCCGCCACCGCAGCCCGAAGGCGGGATGTGGCCGTCGTGGCCGCCACCCCATTGTCGGCCGCCGTGGCCGCCAGCCCACCATCGACCGCCAGGATCATCACCCACTCCACCACCACTGCCCGAAGGAGGGAGGCGGAGGTGGAGGCCCGCACGTGTGTCAGCGACCTTGCGTGCTACATCGAGTTCCTGCGGGAGGAGGAGGAGCGCCTCGTCAAGCACGCAAAGAGCCTTACCACAGCCGTGGCCGCAACACACACCGACGCAGAGGCGAGGAATTAGGAGCTCTATGAGCAGTCCGGATGCTTCGAGAGGGATCGTCTGGAGCGGCAGTGGGTGCTCGAGCTGGCGAGCGTCGCTGAACACGCAACAGTGGCAGGCATCGTATTGCATTTGTCCAGCTCGTCGGCCTCCTCCTCCTCTGCCTCTTACTGAGCGCGCTCGGCAGAGGAGAGGCTGCCAGAAGTAGCACAAAGCCCGTCCGTAGTAGTAGTATTTAGGGGCTATTTTGTTCAGTTCATCTGACTATAGATGTGTGGTGAAACTATACAACGTACTTAAAATTAGGTAGTATATATATAGTTGAACTAGCTATTTCAGTATGTGGTTGGCAACAATTGGGGAAAAGTTTGGTCGGTTCAGCTGTCGAGTTGAACTAAATTAAGAACGACTGCTTAATCTATGAATGAAATCTATGCTTAATTACTGAACTTTAGTTGCAAAAATTAGATAGTGCTAGTGATTTCTAACTGCATATTTTGACAAATTGCAGTGTTACAAGGATTGACAAATGGCAATGTTATTAGATCAACAAATGTCAATCTTTCTAGTTTGACAAATGGCAACATACCCAATATGACAGATGCAAATCTTACCAAAATGTTTGTATGTGGTTGCACATGGGTCATCCAAAACAACCGTTTGCGTTGAAGGGATGATTGTAGCTCTCACTTTGCATACGGGTGTTCTATCTAAAACGTTTGCGATCAAGAGCTGCAGAAATCTTGCTTGGCACATTTTCTCTTGGCTTCCTGGGAAGCTGTCGGTTTGCATACAGGTGTTTTAACTAAAATGTTTGCGATTAAGAGCTGCACAAATCCTGCTAGGCACATTTTCCCTTGGCTTCCTGGGGAAGTTGTTGGTTTTGCATACGGGTGTTCTAACTAAAACATTTGCGATGAGTGTTTTATATTTAAAAACCGTATTAAACTGTGGCTTGGGCACCATTAACGTAGAGGATGCGAGCAAGGCGGGCGACCATGGAAGTCAAAGGGCTCGTTTCTCGATGAGCCTGCGTGGCATACAGCTCGCACGCTTCCCGATGAGCCTCCGCATTGGAGTACAGCTCGCACGCCTCCCATTTAGTCAAGCACTCAAGCACCTGTCCTCACGGTACCTCCTAGACATTAAAAGAGTGAGGCGTGGCGTCATGTGAATGGTTAACAGAACGCACACAATTTAAATTATACAAAATGTTTGAGATGTTACAGTGGCAGCTATTTGTTTCAAAATGCCTTTGTTGGCTATTATTCGAGTGCGCCTTCTCTCAAAATGGACACGAAAATACCACAACATGCCAGGTGCCATTCCATTATAGCATTCCAAGTTTCATGAATTTCAGACGAGTTTTGGATTTACTAGAATTTAAAAACAAAGTATCTCAATGTTTTGCCGGTAATCAACAGTGCCCTGGTGTTTGAAATTCATTCCCATTTTTGCATGGGGCCTAAGCATGCACCAAAGGACACATATTTGATTTTTCAACCAATTTATATGCACTGGAGCATGTGCATGTAGTTCAAATTTGAATTATGCACATAAAATGCCTAGAAAACCCAGTTAATGTATAAAAATGTCCAAACGAACCCCAAAAAATTCCAAAATTAAACACAACACTCCTATTGTTCTATGTTGACACTTGATTTTTTTGAAAGCAATAAGAGGCAACGGATATTGTTTCATCCCCAAAGGTGGCACGTTCCCTACCGAAACCATCACGCTTTGTTGTGAGAAGCTCTGGTTTGTGAGAAGTTTTGATGCCTACTACACAACCTTCTTCTTGTAGACGTTGTTGGGCCTCCAAGTGCAGAGGTTTGTAGGACAGTAGCAAATTTCCCTCAAGTGGATGACCTAAGATTTATCAATCAGTGGGAGGCGTAGGATGAAGATGGTCTCTCAAACAACTCCGCAACCAAATAGCAAAGAGTCTTTTGTGTCCCCAACACACCCAATACAATGGTAAATTATATAGGTGCACTAGTTCGGTGAAGAGATTGTGATACAAGTGCAATATGGATTGTAGATATAGGTTTTTCTAATCTAAAAATATAAAAACAACAAGGTAACTAATGATAAAAGTGAGCGAAAACAGTATTGCAATGCGTTGAAACAAGGCCTAGGGTTCATACTTTCACTAGTGCAAGTTCTCTCAACAAGGATAACATAATTAGATCATATAACTATCCCTCAACATGTAATAAAGAGTCACTCCAAAGTCACTAATAGCGGAGAACAAATGAAGAGATTATTGTAGGGTACGAAACCACCTCAAAGTTATTCTTTCCGATCAATCCAATTGGGCTATTCCTATAAATGTCACAAATAGCCCTACAGTTCGTAGTAAAATAACACCTTAAGACACAAATCAACCAAAACCCTAATGTCACCTAGATACTCCAATGTCACCACAAGTATCCGCGGGTATGATTATACGATATGCATCACACAATCTCAGATTCATCTATTCAACCAACACAAAGAACTTCAAAGAGTGCCCCAAAGTTTCTACCAGAGAGTCAAGACGAAAATGTGTGCCAACCCCTATGCATAGATTCCCAAGGTCGCGGAACCCGCAAGTTGATCACCAAAACATACATCAAGTGAATCAATAGAATACCCCATTGTCACCACGGGTATCCCACGCAAGACATACATCAAGTGTTCTCAAATCCTTAAATACTCAATCCGATAAGATAACTTCAAAGGGAAAACTCGGTCCATTACAAGAGATAGAGGGGGAGAAACATCATAAGATCCAACTATAATAGCACTCGCGATACATCAAGATCGTGTCAAATCAAGAACACGAGAGAGAGAGATATCAAACACATAGCTACTGGTACATACCCTCAGCCCCAAGGGTGAACTACTCCCTCCTTGTCATGGAGAGCGCCAGGATGATGAAGATGGCCACCGGTGATGATTCCCCCCTCCGATAGGGTGCCGGAATAGGGTCCCTATCGGTTTTTGGTGGCTACAGAGGCTTGCGGCGGCGGAACTCCCAATCTAGGTTTCTTTTCGGCGGTTTCCGTATTTATAGGAATTTTTGGCGTCGGTCTCACGTCAGGGGGGGTCTACGAGTCATCCACGAGGCAGGGGGCGCGCCCAAGGGGTAGGGCGTGCCCTCCACCCTCGTGGATGGCTCGGGACTCTTTTGGCCCAACTATTTTACTCCGGGGCTTCTTTTGGTCCATAAAAATCATGAAATATTGACATGTCAATTGGACTCCATTTGGTATTCCTTTTCTGTAAAACTCTAAAACAAGGAAAACAGAAATTGGCACGGTGCTCTAGGTTAATAGGTTAGTCCCAAAAATCATATAAATGCATATGAAACATCCAAGGTTGATAATATAATAGCATGGAACAATAAAAAATTATAGATACGTTGGAGACGTATCAAGCATCCCCAAGCTTAATTCCTGCTCATCCTCGAGTAGGTAAATGATAAAAACATAATTTTTGATGTGGAATGCTACCTAACATATTTATCCATGTAATTCTCTTTATTGTGGCAAGAATATTCAGATCCATAAGATTCAAAACAAAAGTTTAATATTGACATAAAAATAATAATACTTCAAGCATACTAACAAAGCAATCATGTCTTCTCAAAATAACATGGCCAAAGAAAGCTATCCCTACAAAATCATATAGTCTGGCTATGCTCTATCTTCATCACACAAAATATTTAAATCATGCACAGACCTGGTTTTAGCCAAACAATTGTTTCATACTTTAGTATTCTCAAACCTTTTCAACTTTCACGCAATACATGAGCGTGAGCCATGAACATAGCACTATAGGTGGAATAGAATGGTGGTTGTGGAGAAGACAAAAGGAGAAGATAGTCTCACATAAACTAGGCGTGTCAACAGGCTATGGAGATGCCCATCAATAGATATCAATGTGAGTGAGTAGGGATTGCCATGCAACAGGTGCACTAGAGCTATAAGTATATGGAAGCTCAAAAAGAAACTAAGTGGGTGTGCATCCAACTTGCTTGCTCATGAAGACCTAGGGCATTTGAGGAAGCCCATAATTGGAATATACAACCCAAATTATATAATGAAAATTCCCACTAGTATATGAAAGTGACAACATAGGAGACTCTCTATCATGAAGATCATGGTGTTACTTTTGTGGGATTTCGGGTTTCGGCAAAACCCTCGAGGTTCGAACACTGGGGTGCGCACGAAGATCTCTCCTCCTCTATAGCTTGCACACATCATGATCTCACGGCCTAGCTCGACAAACCGAAGGAACAAGGACACAAGAGTTTATACTGGTTCGGGCCACCAATGTGGTGTAATACCCTACTCCAGTGTGGTGTGGTGGATTGCCTCTTGGGCTGAGGATGAACAGTTACAAGGGAAGAACAGCCTCATGAGGAGAGGTGCTCTTGTGCTTGGTGAGTGTGGTGGCTTGGTGGAATGGATCCGGTCTAAGATGAGATGAGCTAGATCAGGTTAGATCCTATCAGATGATCACGCCTCCCTACGGTGGTGGCTAGTCCTATATATAGAGGCCCGGGTCCTCTTCCCAAATATTAGGCGGGAAGGTATCCCACAACGGCCAATTTGAAGGGGGGCAGCTACTAGAAGCTATCCTGACAAAAATAGACTTCGCCTGCCAAAGGCTCTGGTGGTGACGCCGTTTTGGGTTCCACGGTGACCTCCGTCCTACTGCCCTGCTGGTCTTGGTCTTGTTGCACCAATATGGAAACCTTTGCCTGATGCCTCGGGACTCCTCACCTACGCTTGCCCCATTAGCACCAAAGAGAAAAGGAGGACACTACGCGCGCTGGCGCCCGCCTGGCTCCAGTCGTCATGGCTTGCATCACACAAACCTCACGAGGTGTCCCTTGCCTTGATCTCTCCGCCCCTCGCGAGCCAGCCTGGTGAGGCCGCCCCTGAGGAGGTCTTGCATCGTCCGCCTCGCGAGGCTTGGCCCCTCTCGAGGGTCTTGAGTGTTTGCTGGTGAAGATGGGCCGTACAGGGCCGCTGGTGGAGCCACGCCACGGGCCGCAGGTAGGCAAGTCTGGAGACCCCCGTTCCCAGAACGCCGACAGTAGCCCCCGGGCCCAAGGCACGCTCGGGCTTGGCTTCGAGGCGAAGCCAAAGGGCAAGTGCGGAGCGCCGTGGGCCCCAACAGCCTGCGGCCACGGATGGCACGTGGCGACTGATTGTACGTGGGCGTCTCCACTTCCCCATGCTGCCTCGACAACTTCCCGACTTGACGAGTCCTTGTTGCATGCAGAAAAGATCATTATTACCTTAGATCGTGGAGGCCGGTGGTTGGCCTCCCCTTGGCTATAAATGGGAAGAGGGGGCGGAGCCCCTGTCACCCATCTCTTCCCTTGCTTCTCCCGCTCCTTCTTCTTCCTCGCTTCACTTCTTGTTGTGTCGACCATGGCGCCGATACGGAGGTTCTTGGCCGCGGAGAAGGGCAAGACTCCCCTGGACAAGCCCGAACCACTTCCGCCGAAGAAGAGGCTGTTTCATCGTCGCGACATCGCCGTGAGGCCGGAAGTGTCGCGGCCATGGTACGAGCGGCCACCTCCGGGGTATCCGTTGCCCTTGTACGCCCAAGTTGAGGGCTTCGGAGGGAGGGGCGACGAGCGCCGCCGCCCACGCCAGGGCCGTGGTCATCGCGCCGCAGTGACGCATGCCATCGCCCCAGAGGTCCATGTCGTGGACTCACGTGAATTCGTGCTGTGGGCGGCGATGCCTCCGCGCACTTGGATTCGCTTCCCGCAGTTCTTCTCCGCTGAGATGCCGCCGAGGAGCCCCCTCGAGCTTTGGTTGCAGCACGCCGACTGCGATGCCCCGACGACTAGAGTGGAGGTTGAACCGTCTCCTTTGGGAAGATCTTCATCACTCGTGGGTGGGGCGAGATCGCCCGAGTCTGTCGTGTGGAAGGCGCCCTCGCCATCCACTTCAGGTACGATGGCGCCTCCACGATGTTCTTCAAGGTCTTCGACAAGGAAGGCTGCCGCTTGGAGTGCTGCCCTAAAAGGGGTCATCAAGACGGCACAACAGCCAACGCCGAGCCTGCCGCTGGGCTCGCCAGCAGCTCCTCCAGCGACAGTGGTGACTCCTGGTGGTCCAGCGACTCCCCCGAGCTCGTCGAGACTCCGGAGACAAGCAATGACAGCTACGTGCCCCCGAGCTCTCGTCGGGCCCGGAGCAAGGCTGCAGCATCCGACCGCCGCCATCGCTGATCTGGATGGGGTTGGCGCCGGCCTTCGGAGGCCCACTGTTGATGATGGCACCGATGATGTTCGGCGCGTGTAGATAGGGCTCCTAGGAACTCCCTTATTTTTGTTCCTTGCGAGGAATTGAAATGGAGGGGCGTGTAAAGGGTCTGCGATGTCTTTTGTTGATATTATCCTTTTTATGAAAATTTGCGAGTGCATGTCCTGCTGAGGCTCGGTCTCCCCTTTCCAATCCCATGGTAGCTTGGTGCTCTACGCCGATAGGTCCCGGTCCCCAGGCAGGCTGCAGCCGTCGTTGGTATGCCAGGTCGCGATGCCGTGGTCAAGGCCAGGAGGTGAGCGGCACGAGGTCCAGTAAGATCTCCTGAGGCGCGATGCTCAAGAGGTCCCCTTTAGCGCGCAAGCAGCTACCTGAGGATGGGTGTCGGTGTCAAAACCGGCAGATCTCGGGTAGGGGGTCCCGAACTGTGCGTCTAGGCCGGATGGTAACAGGAGGCAAGGAACACGAAGTTTTACCCAGGTTCGGGCCCTCTTGCTGGAGGTAAAACCCTACGTCCTGCTTGATTAATATTTATGATATGGGTAGTACAAGAGTAGATCTACCACGAGATCGGAGAGGCTAAACCCTAGAAGCTAGCCTATGGTATGATTGTTGTTCTGTATGTTGTCCTACGGACTAAAACCCTCCGGTTTATATAGACACCGGAGATGGTTAGGGTTACAGAAAGTCGGTTACAATGGTAGGAGATCTACATATCCGTATCGCCAAGCTTGCCTTCCACACCAAGGAAAGTCCCTTCCGGACACGGGACGAAGTCTTCAATCTTGTATCTTCATAGTCCAGGAGTCCGGCTGAAGGTATAGTCCGGCCATCTGGACACCCCCTAATCCAGGACTCCCTCAGTAGCCCCTGAACCAGGCTTCAATGACGACGAGTCCGACGCGCAGATTGTCTTCGGCATTGCAAGGCGGGTTCCTCCTCCAAGTACTTCATAGAAGATTTTGAACACAAAGATAGTGTCCGGCTCTGCAAAATAAGTTTCCATATATCGCCATAGAGAGAATAATATTTACACAAATCTAATCTGCTGACGTATTCCGCAGTGTGACATCGCACCATGGCCAAGCCTTTATTCGAATCGTTTTATTGTCCCACCTCAGCGTGTCATGCGAGGCGGTTTCCTTGGCACTTCTTGTTAAAGCAGAGATCGTGTCCCCTTATTCCGGGATTCTCATCAATACGGGCGTGGGTAACCCAACCGCTTCTAGGACTCCTAGACTATAGGCAAGTCCAAACGGCCACGGAGAGGACGCTTGATATTCACCCTCTTTATAAAGGGGCAAGGCTTTTACTTTTTCCCCTCCCGTGCTCAATAGAATCCTTCCCCCACCTCAAGCTCAAACACCCAAAGTTCAGGTCAGGTGCTCCGAACCTTCAATCATGTCCGGATCTAGCCTTCAAGGCTGATGGGTGTCTTCCTCCGTCACGGAAGAAGACATCAAAAAGTTGAGGGAGGCCAGATATCTGACCGCCGAGGTTTTGCATCGGCTGCCTGCCCGAGGGCAGGCCGTCCCCTCCCCCGAACCCAACGAGAACGTCGTGTTCGTCTCCCACTTC
Source organism: Triticum dicoccoides (assembly GCF_002162155.2). Taxonomy (NCBI): domain Eukaryota; kingdom Viridiplantae; phylum Streptophyta; class Magnoliopsida; order Poales; family Poaceae; genus Triticum; species Triticum dicoccoides. The sequence continues at coordinate 282,291,429 of NC_041380.1, read as the reverse complement.
CTCCAAGGTCTAGGCCTTGCTCTGGATCCTTTCGTCAGGGGTTTGATGTTTTATTACAGGCTAGATTTCCATGATCTAGCTCCGAACTTCTTTCTTCATATCACGACATTTATTGTCATGTGTGAGGCCTTCCTCCGGGTTACCCCTCACTTTGGCCTGTGGCTCAAGACCTTTGAAGTAAAGCCGAAGATGATCGAGGGGCAACATGCAGCGTGTGGAGGTGCCTCAATACGCAAGATGATGGGAGCTCCATGGCCCAAAGGTTCCATTCCAGAGGTGTCTGAATTGTGGTAACAGGAGTGGTTCTACATCACAGCTCCTAGAAGTGCCAAGTGGGCGGCCGTTCCTGTTTTCCGCTCGGGCCCTCCACCACAGCTGATGTCATGGATCAGCAGAGGTCTGAGCTGGGGTCCAGCCAAGGACGTGCCTATACTGCAAAGCCGCATTCGAGATCTCTTTAATGGAGATTTTAGTTTGGTTGCGGTAATACAAGTTATGCTGGTTCGTCAAGTCCAGCCTTGCAAACGCCGGCCCCTTCGCTTGTGGTAGTTCAATCCCGAGGGACCGCGCGTCATTCAAAATTTCCTCGGCCTGACGCACGAGGAGATGTACAAGTAATTCTTCGGACCTCAGGTAGAGTGTCCGGAAATCACCGAGGATGTGGGCCTGAGCATTAACCGCGCCACCGAACAGGTAAGGAATCTTCCGGCCGAACATACTATCTCTCATTTGTTACGAAATTATTTCTGGGAGTTCGCTTTTTGACCAGGACTGGCTAACAAAGGCGAAGTTGATTCGGTGTTCGGCCCCCCTCCCTGAGGGTTTGGACAATCTGGTATTGGAAAAGATGCTCCAGGTCGCACCTGGCCTAGAGCCCTTGAAGGAAGATACTGGGGAGGATAATACGGGCGGACGCGGGCCCCCAACGCTGCCCATTCTAACCGAGGGAGCGAGCGTCCCCATGAAGGAAGACGACCGGAGGAGGAAAAGGACTGCACCCAGGGATTCGGAAGCCGAAGCTTCCAAACGGGAGAAGAAGTCTCCCACAGAGGGTCCTACCTTGGGGGGGTGCCTTTGCCGCACAAAGTCCGCGGGGGGATCAATTCTCCAGCGAGCCGTAAGTGACCCGAAATACTTTAATAGTACAGGTATGCCATCTTTTTCTTCTGAGAAAATAACCACCGCATATATGTTTGCAGTTCGGGCCTTAGCCCCTCTCAAATGAGCTCGTCTTCGGGGGATCTTCTTCTAGAGATGATGGAGAGCGAAACGCCTCCTCCGGACTCCTCCGCTCCGGAAGCGGGCGACCCCGAAGTGTCGTCGCGGAGGGCCTCTCTGAGTCCGGTGAGGCCAGAAGATAATCCCATTGACCCCCGAAGCTCCCAATGTCCGGCTCTCGAAGAGAGCGGACAAAAGAGCCCGGCACCGACTGGTGTGCGATCAGATGTTCTGAGGGAGTTGGTGGGGCGAGCGGCCATCTCAGATGAACATCGTGTGCTGATGAATACGGTGATGGAGAGAATCTTGTCCGCCGAAAGCGGATTGCATGAAGCTTTTATGAGTCTACTGACAGGCTTTGAGGTACGTAAAATAACGTATGATAGTCCTACACATGCTAAGTGTGCCCTGTGTAGATAGTAGCCCCTGAGACTCTGGTTGTCATTGGAAACGACGACGAACAGAGGATCATATTCCCAGGTAATAACCATACTGCCTCTATGTGCAGGTGATGGAAGCTCTGGTGGCTAGTCGGACTAGCAAGTTTGCCCATTTAAAACGACAGTTGGATGCGGCAGACGCCGACATCGAGCTTGTTAACAAAAGGCTTGACAAGGCACATGGTAAGTGTCATTATCTGGTAAACGCCACATGGTAAGAGCAGCATGATGCCAGCATCTTTAATATGTTGTGACTGCAGATGGAGCTGCCACTATTGAAGCCTTGCGGGAAGAACTTGCCTGAGCCAAGGAACAAGCGAGGTTTGGTAATGCGGCTGCTTTGAAGGCGGCCGAAGAGTTGAAAGCCGAGAAGGTTGCGCATGGCGAGAGCCGAGATAAGATGGCCAAGATGGCCATAGAATTAAAAGCTGCCGCCGACCGTTGCCGGGTTCTTGAAAAGGAAAACCTAGCGAAGGCATCGGACCTTGATAAGGCTGCTGCGACGAGAAAAGACATCCGCTCTGCTATGAGGGCGAATAAGGAGGAGCTGCGGGAAGCCGGGGATATTGTGGCTGGGAAATCCTTTATGTTGCGGAGGAAGTTCGGAGATCCACGGTATGCCTCTCTGGATCGGCTGTGGAGTTCGGAGGATGTGTATATGGATTTGGCGGCGAGCGCTGCCGATGCGGCCAAGTACTTCCAGGGTCAGACAGACCGTGAAGTGGACCAGCTGTTTTGGACACAATTCCATTCTCCCGAGCATCCGCTTTCATTGACTGACCAATTAGCCGAATGGGCCGAACTGAATAGGTTGTCCGGACTCGCCATGAGGTCTGTTGTGGATCAGCTATGGCCGGAAAGGCCAAAACCGAACAGCTATTTCAGCTTGGTGCAGCAGTTCCTTGACGCGGTGCCACGCATTAATGCGATGAAGAGGTCGGCGTGCATAGAGGGCTCATGGATGGCCTTTGCCCGTGTTAAAAGCATACTGGGCGGAGATGGATGCTACCACTGTTGCAGCGCGGGATTCGGCCATAGGCCGAATGGCTGCTGAGCACTACTTTGAAGAAGTTCTTGAGGGAGCTCGTTTGATAGAGACCCAGTGCTCAAAAAATATTATGTTTGAGTGACATGTAATCTCATTGTAAGCGAAATGCTTTTATAAGTTTTTATAAGGCTATTTTTATACTTTTGCCTGAAACTAATATGATGCCTCCTGGGCGGCCGTTTATGTATACATGTGTATAACCTGAAAGATTGCAGCCGTTGGCTTCAACCCCCACGCATATAATGCGGAGGTGCTCGCAAAAAACACGCGTTCACAATTAACCCAACGTCTGGGTCCTATTAAGGAGGTGATAGCGGAGTGAGCGAGGCAACTGGACTATAATGCTTTAGCACTTTCACTTAGCCATAGGAGTTTGACAGTGGGGCTACTAGATAGCCCCTGGTGGCTCCGCACTCTCCCGATCTCGGGGTGCGTACATGCCTGGTCGGAAAACGACCCTTCGTTAAGGCGGAGGAATTCTAACATTCGAACAGGTCATCGAGTGGTTGACCAGTCTCACGCTATATCATGACAGTCAATTTTCGGCTTTCTCTACTGAGGTGCTCGTCCGGATGAACCAGGGCACAATCGCAGTAGTTCTCCTGATGCTACCTTAGCCGGTAAAGCGGAATGTAAGGCACCAAAACACAGGAGCCGGGCAAACCCAACATTTGACCAAAGACAATGATTCGGAGCTGATGCATATAGGGCCAAACTCGCGACGCCGAACACTCCCTAAGGTATTCGGTCTTTGTGGTATAAACCGGGCCTAAATAATGGCCTTTTTAAGAAGCCCCTTGTGTCCAGGTACGTGCATTGTTCTGGCGTGGCCACATTCCAAGACGTCAGCATCCTTCTCAATGGTGGATATGTATCAACAAGAGACAGTAAAAAAGGTTTACGCAGGGTCTTAATCTAAAAAGAATCCTTGGAGCGGGTCCCTGCTGCACGTCTGCGCCTGTGTCTCCGTTGTGCCGTATCCTGGACGGGTGTAGCACGATGATCGTCTGTAAAAGAGAGGAATTTAGGTGAAAAAGTTGTCGTGCGAAAAGATAGTTTTTAAAGAAACCATGTATAATTCAAGATGAGAAGAAATTGCCACTTGTCTGCGCGCTTGAGCCCCTTGTATTGACAAATAGGGTTGTGACCATTTATTCGGTATAAATAGCGGCGCCGGACTTGATTAGTTGTGTCTGAGGTCTTGACGACCTATTGGATGCTTTCGCTGGTCCGGGCGCCTTTAGTGTGCGGCTGCCAAGGTAGCCGCACTCTCTTCGGCGTGCAGAGATCACTTGATATTTCCTTTCACTGAAATGATGCCACGTGGACCGGGCATCTTGAGTGTGAGGGAGGCGTAGTGTGGTATTGCATTAAAGCGAGCGAAAGCTTCGCGTCCGAGCAGTGCTTGATAGCCACTTTGGAACGGAGCGATGTGGAAGGTTAAATGCTCGCGACGGAAGTTATTGGGGGAGCCGAATATAACTTGTAGTAGGAGGGAGCCTGTACAACGAGCCCCTGGGCCTGGCGTTACTCCTTTAAAGGTAGTATTGCTATGGCGAATTTTTGTTGGGTCTAACCCCATCCCGCGGATTGTATCCTGATATATTAGGTTTAGACTGCTGCCACCGTCCATCAAGACTCGTGTGAAGTCATATCCGCAATTACTGGGTCTAATACCAGGGCAGCCCATCCTGCGTGTTGGATACTTGCTGAGTAATCGCGATGGTCGAAAGTGATCGGTTGAGATGACTAGTGGCAGGACTTCGCGGTGACAGGCACTTGGGTATATTTTCCTGGGAGTGCCGCGTTGTTTTTTCCCTTGATCACGTGTAACACGTTTACTGTTTTGACTTCTGGTGGAAATTTCTTTTGTTCCCCAGTGTCTTGCTTGGGAGGCTCGTCCTCGTCTTCACTTGGTGTATCCTTCCCCTTGTGTACGGCGTTGAGCTTGCCGGACTGCTTGAAGACCCAACATTCTCTGTGGGTATGATTAGCCGGTTTACCAGGGGTACTATGGATTTGACATACTTTGTCCAAAATTTTGTTGAGGCTGGACAGTTCATCCCTGGTGCCTTTAGAGGGCGGCTTTTGCTGACCTGGCCGAGAGCTTTTGAATCCGGCGTTTACTGTCGTGCCCTTCGTGCTGTCTTCTTTATTCCGGCGTTTGTTATTGCTGTTGCGCCATGATTTCCCGTTTCCATCTCTAACTTCAGATGTACTGGGGTTGCTGGTGATGCATCTAGCTAGCCAGCTGTCCTCACCCGCGCAAAAGTGGGTCATGAGGCTTGTTAATGCGACCATCGTTCTCGGCTTATTTTGGCCGAGGTGTCTGGCGAGCCATTTGTCACGGACGCTATGCTTAAAAGCTACCAAGGCTTCGGCGTCCGGGCAGTCGACAATCTGGTTCTTTTTAGTAAGAAACCTGTTCCAAAGCTTTCGGGCTGACTCTCCGGGCTGAGTTATATGACTCAAATCGTCCGCATCCGGAGGTCGGACATAAGTCCCTTGAAAATTTGCCCGAAAGGTGTCTTCGAGCTCTTCCCAACTTCCAATGGAGCTTTCGGGGAGGCCTTTAAGCCAGTGACGAGCTGGCCCTTTGAGCTTGAGGGGTAAGTACTTGATGGCGTGGAGATCATCTCCTCGAGCCATATGGATATGAAGGATGTAATCCTCAATCCAGACCCCAGGGTATGTTGTTCCGTCGTATGTCTCTATGTTTACGGGTTTGAATCCCTTTGGAAATTCATGGTCCAGCACCTCATCGGTGAAACATAAGGGGTGTGCGGCACCCCTGTAGCTGGGTGTACCGCGTTGTTCGGATGTTTGTTGTGTTGCATTGTATGCTGGGGCGCGCTTGCGTGGTCCATAGATGGATCTTGCTGCGCCGTCCTTTGGGTGCGAGCCCTCGCATGGGTCGCGTGTTGTATTGTGAGTGACGTTGTATGCCGCTCTGTGTTCGTAGAGGGGTCGTTTATCCGGCCAGGTGGCTTCTTTGATATTTGGTTGTGGGGGGTCTGTGGCCTCCTCATCAAATTCAGGTAGCAGCTTTCGCTTTGGGTAGCTCTTGGAGGGGCGATTGTCGCCGTACCTCGCTGCTGTGTTGAGTATTTTACTCCATCTGATTTGGAGTGTGTCTTGCGCAGCCTTGAGCCTTTGCTTCTGCTTTTTAAGACTCCTCGCGGTGGCAACAAGCCTTTTACGGGCATTCTGCTGCTCCGGGTGCCTGTCCGGCGTTATGTCGTCCGGACCATTATCCTTGATAGAATTTGTTTGTTCGGTTTGATTATCCGGATTGCCGCTGTCCGGCAGCGGTTCGCCCTGCTCCAGCGCTGGGTCTGTGTGATCGTTATTTCTGTCGAGGCGGGATTTTGGGCGGCGCTTGCGTCGCTGCTTTGACTGCTTCTTGAGGGAACAAGCCTTTGGTGCGTCCTTCCGCTCCTCGTCGTCATCTTTTGGTGCGTCCACCATGTATACGCCATATGACGAGGTGGCTTTCCAGGGCCCAGTAGGCACTGGTTCTTCATCATCTCCTTCATCGGCGTCCATACCGTCAATGTCTTCAGAGTCGAAGTCGAGCATGTCGGTTAAATCATCGACAGTGGCTACAAAGTGGGTGGTGGGTGGGCTTTGAATTTCTTCATCGTCCGTATCCCAACCTTGCTGACCGTGGTCCGGCCAGGGCTCTCCTGATAAAGAGAGAGACTTTAGTGTCTTCAGAATATCGCCGAAAGGCGAGTGCTGAAAGATGTCCGCGGCAGTAAACTCCATGATCGGCGCCTAATCGGATTCGATCGGCAGGGGCGCGGAGGGTTTGGAGTCCGGAGAGGAGTCCGGCTCCTTGGAGTCACGAGTCTCGCGGAGTGCGGGGCTGGTGTTCGGCTCGATCGCCGTTGGGATCGCAGCCCCCGAGGCGGCGTCCAACCACCCATCCTCGATCGGCGCAGTTGGCTCTGAATTAAGGGTCGAAGCCGATGTGGGTGTGGCCTCCAGGGCACTGTTTGGCGGCAGAGCTAGATCATGCTCGTCGTGACAGTGCGGCGCGCTCAGCAGTGGCTCGAATCCGTCGAGGATCAAGTCCCCGCGGATGTCAGCCGTGTAGTTTAAACTTCCAAATCTGACCTGACGGCCAGGGGCATAGCTTTCGATCTTCTCCAGATGGCCAAGTGAATTGGCCCACAGTGCGAAGCCGCCAAAGACGAAGATCTGTCCGGGGAGGAAGGTCTCACCCTGGACTGCATTGTATTGATGATCGTAGGAGCCATCAAGCCTAACGGCGATGACACAGAGGAACTCCCAATGAAAGCACCAATGTCGATGCCAAAACCAGCGGATCTCGGGTAGGGGGTCCCGAACTGTGCGTCTAGGCCAGTGGTAATAGGAGGCAAGGAACACGAAGTTTTACCCAGGTTCAGGCCCTCTTGATGGAGGTAAAACCCTACGTCCTGCTTGATTAATATTGATGATATGGGTAGTACAAGAGTAGATCTACCACGAGATCGGAGAGGATAAACCCTAGAAGCTAGCCTATGGTATGATTGTATGTTGTGGTTGTTGTCCTACGGACTAAAACCCTTCGCATGCCGTCTTTGTGATGCAGATCCTTTGGTGGATCGCGTGCCGGCTTGTGTGCGGCGCCGCTTGCCGCTCCATGCTGGCCATGCGGTCGTCTATCCGACCGGATGGCTTTCCTATTTTTTGATTGCGGGGGCTATAAGGCCTCCTCGTCAAATTCAGGCAGTAGCTTTCGCTTTGGATAGCATTTTGTGCGGCGATTGCCACCATATTTGTCTGCGGTGTTGCGTACTTTGCTCCATCTGATTCTGAGTGCATCTTTCGCAGTTTTGAGCTTCCGCTTCTGCTTTTTCAGGCTATGCGCAGTGGCGACGAGCCTTTTGTGGAGGTTCTTCTGCTCCATGAGCTTATCCGGCATAAGGTCGTCCGGACTGTTGTTTTCGTCGGGGACGGGGTGTTCGGTTTGTTTATCCAAGTTGCCCTATTCGGACGGTTGCTCGAAGGCATGTTCGTCGTCCGCCGGCTCGTCCTGCTCTATGGCTGGGTCTGTATGGCTGCTGTCTCTGTCGAGGCGGGGCTTGGAGCGGCGCTTACGTCGCTGCTTTGATTGCTTTTCGAGTGAACGATCCCTCGTTGCATCCCTGTGTTCCTCGTCGTCGCTTCCTTTGGGTGTGTCCAGCATGTATACATCATGAGAAGAGGTGGCTGTCCAGTGCCTTATAGGCGTTGGTTCATGTTCATCTCCTACATCGTCGTCCATACCGTTGATGCCTTTGAAGTCGAAGTCGAGCACGTCGTTTAAATTATCGACAGTGGCTACGAAGTGGGTGGTAGGTGGGCTTTGAATTTCTTCATCATCCGCATGCCAACCTTGTTGACCATAGTCCGGCCAGGGCTCTCCTGATAAAGAGAGAGACTTTAGTGAATTCACAATATCGCCGAAGGGCGAGTGCTGAAAGATGACCGTGGCGGTGAACTCCATGATCGGCGCCCCATCGGGTTCGATCGGTAGGGGCGCGGAGGGCTCGGAGTCTGGAGAGGAGTCCGGCTCCTTGGAGTCACGGGCTTCACAGAGAATAGGGCTGGTGTCCGGCTCGATCACCATAGAGATTGCAGCCCCCGAGGCGGTGTCCAACCACCTATCCTCGATTGTCATAGTTGGCTCCGAATTAAGGGTCGGAGCGGACACAGGTGCGGCCTCTAGGGCACTGTTCGGCGGCAGAGCTAGATCATGCCCATCGTGACAGTGTGGCGCGCTCGACTGTGGCTCGAATCTGTCGAAGATCAAGTCTCCGCGGATGTCGGCCTTGTAGTTCAAACTTCCAAATCTGACCTGATGGCCAGGGGCGTAGCTTTCGATCTGCTCCAGATGACCAAGCGAATTGGCCCGCAGTGCAAAGCCGCCGAATACGAAGATCTGTTCAGGGAGAAAAGTCTCACCCTGGATCGCATCACTGTTGATGATCGGAGAAGCCATCGGGCCTAAAAGTGACGACACAGAGGAACTCTCAATGAAAGCACCAATGTCGGTGTCAAAACCGGAGGATCTCGGGTAGGGGGGTCCCGAACTGTGCGTCTAGGCCGGATGGTAACAGGAGGCAGGGGACACGATGTTTTACCCAGGTTCGGGCCCTCTTGATGGAGGTAAAACCCTACGTCCTGCTTGATTAATATTGATGATATGGGTAGTACAAGAGTAGACCTACCACGAGATCAGAGAGGCTAAACCCTAGAGGCTAGCCTATGGTATGATTGTTGTTCTGTATGTAGTCCTACGGACTAAAACCCTCCGGTTTATATAGACATCGGAGAGGGTTAGGGTTACACAAAGTCGGTTACAATGGTAGGAGATCTACATATCCGTATCGTCAAGCTTGCCTTCCACGCCAAGGAAAGTCCCTTCTGGACATGGGACGAAGTCTTCAATCTTGTATCTTCATAGTCCAGGAGTCCGGCTGAAGGTATAGTCCGGCCATCCGGACACCCCCTAATTCAGGACTCCCTCAATGGGAAAGGGAGGCGACGCTGCCGCAGCAGGGCAGCGAAAGGCAAGGATCTTATGCTGTAGCGCTGGGTTGATCTAGGCGCGGGACTTATGTGACGCCCCCGATTCAATCGTACACTAATCATGCACGCAAATGTGTACGATCAAGATCAGGGACTCACGGGAAGATATCACAACACAACTCTACAAATAAAATAAGTCATACAAGCATCATAATACAAGCCAGGGGCCTCGAGGGCTCGAATACAAGTGCTCGATCATAGACGAGTCAGCGGAAGCAACAAAATCTGAGTACAGACATAAGTTAAACAAGTTTGCCTTAAAAAGGCTAGCACAAACTGGGATACAGATCGAAAGAGGCGCAGGCCTCCTGCCTGGGATCCTCCTAACTACTCCTGGTCGTCGTCAGCGGGCTGCACGTAGTAGTAGGCACCTCCGGTGTAGTAGGGGTCGTCGTTGTCGGTGGCGTCTGGCTCCAGGGCTCCAGCATCTGGTTGCGACAACCAGAAAGAATGGAAAGGGGGAAAAGGGGGAGGAAGCAACCGTGAGTACTCATCCAAAGTACTCGCAAGCAAGGAACTACACTACATATGCATGGGTATATGTGTAAGGAGGCCATATCAGTGGACTGAACTGCAGAATGCCAGAATAAGAGGGGGATAGCTAGTCCTATCGAAGACTACGCTTCTGGCAGCCTCCGTCTTGCAGCATGTAGTAGAGAATAGATTGAAGACCTCCAAGTAGCATCTCCAAGTAGCATCTCCAAGTAGCATCTCTAAGTAGCATCTCCTGTCGCATCGCATAGCATAATCCTACCCGGCGATCCTCCCCTCGTATCCCTGAGGGAGAGCGACCACCGGTTGTATCTGGCACTTGGAAGGGTGTGTTTTATTAAGTATCCGGTTCTAGTTGTCATAAGGTCAAGGTACAACTCCAAGTCGTCCTGTTATCGAAGATCACGGCTATTCGAATAGATTAACTTCCCTGCAGGGGTGCACCAACTTACCCAGCACGCTTGATCCCATTTGGCCGGACACACTTTCCTGGGTCATGCCCGGCCGCGGAAGATCAACACGTCGCAGCCCCACCTAGGCAAAACAGAGAGGCCAGCACGCCGGTCTAAACCTAAGCGCACAGGGGTCTGGGCCCATCGCCCATAGCACACCTGCACTTTGCGAGGGCGGCCGGAAGCAGAACTAGCCCCCTTAATACAAGAGCAGGCTTACGTTCCAATCCGGCGCGCGCCGCTCTGTCGCTGACGTCTGAAGTGCTTCGGCTGATACCACGACGTCGAGATACCCATAACTACTCCGGCGTAGATGGTTAGTGCGTATAGGCTCGTAACCAACTCAGATCAAATACCAAGATCTCGTTAAGCGTGTTAAGTATCCGCGAACGCCGAACAGGGCCAGGCCCACCTCTCTCCTAGGCGGTCTCAACCTGCCCTGTCGCTCCACCACAAAGATCCACACAGAGGGCCGTCGGGACAAAGGTCCTTTCAGCCCCCAATCCGTGAATCACTCGCGGGTACTCTTCGAGCTGACCCGACTTTAGTCACCATCTGTATAGTATGTATGTATGTATAGTATATACCCGTGATCACCTCCCGAGTGATCACGGCCCAATAGTATAGCAAGGCAGACCGACAAGAATGTAGGGCCAAAAGTGATAAACTAGCATCCTATACTAAGCATTTAGGATTGCGGGTAAGGTATCAATGACTGTAGCAGCAATGACAGGCTATGCATCAGAATAGGATTATCAGAAAGCAGTAACATGCTACACTACTCTAATGCAAGCAGTATAGGGAAGAGTAGGCGATATCTGGTGATCAAGGGGGGGGGGCTTGCCTGGTTGCTCAGACAAGAAGGAGGGGTCGTCGGTGACGTAGTCGACCACAGGGGCATCAGCATCGTCACGGGGTCTACCGAAGAGAAGAGGGGGGAGAAACAGTAAATACATAGCAAGCAAGTGCATAACAGGACAACAAGCAGAGCTAGACGTGTTCTAACGCGGTATGAGGTGATACCGGTGAAGAGGGGAAACATCCGGGAAAGTATCCCCAGCGTTCCGTGCTTTCGGGCAGAGGAGCCGGAGGGGGAAAGTTGCGAGTTCGATAGGTTAGGGGGGTGTGGCGGACGAACGGGTTGTGTATCCAGAATTGTCTCGTCGTTCTGAGCAACTTTCATGTTGAAAATAATTTAATCCGAGTTACGGATTAAAAGTTATGATTTTCTAAAGATTTTATTAATTTCTGTAATTTAATTAATTATTTAAATAAATTCGAAATTAGAGTTATGACATCAGCATGATGTCATGCTGACGTCAGCAGTCAACAGGGTTGACTGGTCAACCTGACCAGTGGGTCCCACTGGTCAGTGACACATTTTTTAATTAGGCGTATTAGTTAACCTAATTAGTATTAATTAGGGGTGGGCCCCACTGTCATTGACTAACTAACTAACTAATTAACATATCAGGTTAATTAGGTAACTAATGTGTAATTAGATTAATTAGTTTCTTAATTTAACTAATCAAAATTAATTAATTAATTAATTAATTAATTTATTTATTATTAATAATTTTTGTTTCTTTTTTTTTACTTAACAGAAACGTTCTGGGGGCCGTGGGGCCCCCGTGTCATTGGGTCAGGGCACAAGCGGGCACGGGCACGCGTTAACGGGCGCTGGGGCGTGCGTACCCAGCGACCAGTACCCGGCGGCTGGGGGGAAGGAGTGGGCGAGGCCAAGCGGCCGGACCAGCATGCCGCGGCGAACGCGGCGCTGACGCGGCTTGCTAGAGCCGGCGAGGTAGGAGGGAGGGCTTGCCAGCGGAGAGGGCGGCGATGGCTGGGGCGCGGGGAGGCCTGGGGCCACGGGGCACCGACCGGTCGCCGGAGAAGGAGGGGGGGGCTTGCCGGAGCGCGGGTGAGCAGGGGGCCACGGCGGCGTGCTCGGGCGTCGACGGGGTGATGCAGAGCCGCGGCAGGGGCGCGCCTGTGCAAGGACGAGGCCAGGCGCGGCGCTGGCAGATGGTTGCGTGCGCCAGCAGAGGCGGCGTCGGGCGCGGGACCGTTGTGAGCAGGGGAGGAGGAGGAAAGGTGCTCACGGGGAGGGCCGCGTAGGGTCTAGGCAGTGGGGGTTGAGGAGGAGGGCGGAGACGACGGCGTCGAGGAGGTAGTCCGGCGAGGGAGGGCGAAGCAGTCCGGCGGGGGAGGTTTGGCGAGGTGGCCTCCGGTGAGGTCCTCGGGCGGCGGTTGTGTCGTACGGCGACGGCGTCGATGAAGGGGGCATCGGGCTCATTGCCCCTTCCCAATCCAGATCGGATCGAGGAAGAGG
>NC_041380.1:282271742-282278359 GCF_002162155.2 Triticum dicoccoides | reverse complement strand
TGGGGGGGCGAGTGGGGGTGTGGTGGTGGATTAGGGTTTGGGCAGGGGGTGTATAGGGAGTGGGGTGGGCCGGTTGGGTCGGTCGGCTGGGCCTTGGCCCAGTTGGCCAGGGGGAGGGGGGTTGTTTCCTTTTCTCTTTAGTTTTGTTAGGTTTTCTTTTTTTTATTCCTTTTCTTTTATTTATTTCCTTTTATGTTTTAATTCAATTTAAAATATTTATGTATTCTGTAAAAGTGTGTTTCCTTCACCTTAAATATCTAAACATTATTTGGCACAACCAGAACATTTTATTTTTAATGTTTGAAAACTTTGATGTTTGCCTTTAATTAAATTTGAATTTGGATCGGTTTTGAACTATCGAGAGTTTATCAACAGTAAGCGAGGTGACGTGGCATCGTTAACGTGGGATTACTGTAACCTGATTATCCGGGCGTCACAATTGGGTATATACTATACATACATACATACTATACAGATGGTGACTAAAGTCGGGTCAGCTCGAAGAGTACCCGCGAGTGATTCACGGATTGGGGGCTGAAAGGACCTTTGTCCCGACGGCCCTCTGTGTGGATCTTTGTGGCGGAGCGACAGGGCAGGTTGAGACCGCCTAGGAGAGAGGTGGGCCTGGCCCTGTTCGGCGTTCACGGATACTTAACACGCTTAACGAGATCTTGGTATTTGATCTGAGTTTGTTACGAGCCTATACGCACTAACCATCTACGCGGGAGTAGTTATGGGTATCCCGATGTCGTGGTATCAGCCGAAGCACTTCAGACGCCAGTGACGGAGCGGCACGCGCCGGATTGGAACGTAAGCCTGCTCTTGTATTAAGGGGGCTAGTTCTGCTTCCGGCCGCCCTCGCAACGTGCATGTGTGCTATGGGCGATGGGCCCAGACCCCTGTGCGCTTAGGTTTAGACCGGCGTGCTGGCCTCTCTGTTTTGCCTAGGTGGGGCTGCGACGTTTTGATCTTCCACGGCCGGGCATGACCCAGGAAAGTGTGTCCGGCCAAATGGGATCAAGCGTGCTGGGTAAGTTGGTGCACCCCTGCAGGGAAGTTAATCTATTCGAATAGCCGTGATCTTCGGTAACAGGACGACTTGGAGTTGTACCTTGACCTTATGACAACTAGAACCGGATACTTAATAAAACACACCCTTCCAAGTGCCAGATACAACCGGTGGTCGCTCTCCCTCAGGGATACGAGGGGAGGATCGCCGGGTAGGATTATGCTATGCGATGCGACAGGAGATGCTACTTGGAGATGCTACTTGGAGATGCTACTTGGAGATGCTACTTGGAGGTCTTCAATCTATTCTCTACTACATGCTGCAAGACGGAGGCTGCCAGAAGCGTAGTCTTCGATAGGACTATCTATCCCCCTCTTATTCTGGCATTCTGCAGTTCAGTCCACTGATATGGCCTCCTTACACCTATACCCATGCATATGTAGTGTAGTTCCTTGCTTGCGAGTACTTTGGATGAGTACTCACGGTTGCTTCCTCCCCCTTTTCCCCCTTTCCTTTCTTTCTGGTTGTCGCAACCAGATGCTGGAGCCCTGGAGCCAGACGCCACCGACAATGACGACCCCTACTACACCGGAGGTGCCTACTACTACGTGCAGCCCGCTGACGACGACCAGGAGTAGTTAGGAGGATCCCAGGCAGGAGGCCTGCGCCTCTTTCGATCTGTATCCCAGTTTGTGCTAGCCTTTTTAAGGCAAACTTGTTTAACTTATGTCTGTACTCAGATTTTGTTGCTTCCGCTGACTCATCTATGATCGTGCACTTGTATTCGAGCCCTCGAGGCCCCTGGCTTGTATTATGATGCTTGTATGACTTATTTTATTTGTAGAGTTGTGTTGTGATATCTTCCCGTGAGTCCCTGATCTTGATCGTACACATTTGCGTGCATGATTAGTGTACGATTGAATTGGGGGCGTCACAAGTTGGTATCAGAGCCGACTGCCTGTAGGAATCCCCCTTTCCAACTCCTTGGCTGAAGTTGAGTCTAGACATTGCAAAAACTTTTACTAACATGGCTGTGTGCCTTATGGGCCCACGTCGCCATTGGGTGGTACTAGGATCTTTTACTCCTCGATCTATACTCTGGGACTTTGAACTCTTTTCTATTCGGGTTTAAATGGTTTTACTAACTCTAACATTAGGATCTCGTGATCACTTCCTCCCAGAGGGCCCCTTAGTACAGATGATCGCCTACTGCACCAGGAGATTCCGAAGATACTTTATAGTGTTCTCTCAAGACCTTGTGTCATCGCTTTTTGCATACCCTACCATTGTTATATCCTTAGGGATAACCGTATACACTTGCCAGTCTTACGTTCAACCCCATTGATCTTGTTAATACAAGATGCCTCGAACTGCTCTTGTTATTCCGAGAATCCTTTGAGCTTACCGCCTTGTATTTCTTGCCCCATGAATACCCCTACGGATAATTTCTCGCACTTACCAAGTATCCACTCATCCCCAGTTGATGCATGTATGTCACGAATCCTCGAAATACCATTCGATCTTCCGAAAATCCTGAGCATCCTATTGCTCTTGAAATGCTTGATTACTTGCATTATGGTTAATCCCATAAGTCTAGTAATCTTGTTGACATCCATTGTCATTATCATTTGAGTCCGTTGATTCGATTTGTTGCGAATGCTCGCAATCCTCAAACAGATCCTAGAATTCCTCCTTCCGGCTCAGACGTCATTTTTGAACATGGGCTGGTTCTCGACCAATCAATTGCCGTCGATTGTGCCCCTAAGTCTATTGAACTTATCCATCCTTGGTCAGAGCGTCTGCTTCTGATCCTTTGTTTTGGAAATCATAATTCCTTTGTTATCTAAGCATCAAATTATTCCGTTGTCCTATAATATGATGCCCGTGCATTCTTTCTTCCTCTGATTGAGTACCGATACTCACATCAGCTCCGTTGTGGATCGCCCGATCCATTGTTGGATTTTACCTGACAACGCCCTTCATATTCAATAACCTTGTGAGCCTTCCCTTGGATACATAATGCCTTTGGTAAATTGTATCATCTACCTTCTCAACCTTGCTCTGCTTTCGAGCTCGTGATATTTACTCTTGAAACTTGTGGTATATGTTTCTAAGAAGCCCCATTGGGTTGAACCTATACCTTCCTTAAAAACCGTAAGAACCGGAAGGTTTTGACAAGTCAACCCTTCTAGTGTTTAGCAGATAATTTTCTACCATACAACTTCTTTGAGAATGAGAAGTGAATGATAGGGTATGCATTGGAGAAGTGGGAGTCGACCTTGAACCTTGTGCTCATGCCCATGGACGCGATATATATCCTATCATGAAAGCTTCTTGTAACAATAACTATTTCCTTGATAACTAACCTATGGTATCTGTGAATTGATCCCTTGCAACCGTGGTTCCGACCATGATTGTTCTTCTTTGATCTCATTTCTCGGACAATTTAAAACAATTGTCTTCTATGGATCAATACACCAGTCCAACCTTACTTTGATCTTGTGTCGGGTATTACCCCCCTGGTATCTCGAGATTATCATGGAACTGCATAACTTTTTATGAGTTCTTCATCAAGTGCTACCTTCCCACTGATTCCAATTTTTCGCGGGCTCTGTGTTACTGAACACTCAAAGACACCGATAACTGAACCGAGTCCGCTCTACGGTTCAACAACTCTTCAGTAAGCTTCTATAAGTACGAGTTTGTACCCGATCACGCCATTCCTAGCCTGTTTGGCTATATCATTGTCATGACGATTCTAACGGTGCTACCTGGTCCTTATTCTCGGAGCACCAATTTTCGACGATGAACTAACCTTACGTCGATTTTCCTCGTCATACCCTTTCACCTTAAACAACAAGATTGAGTTCGAGTTTGTGTCGTAACTGTGGTTCCAATAACCTCTTGCTTCATCATTCCTTTGACTTGATGTCGTCGCTGGTTGACTACATCTGCACGAAATCTCTCGACAATTGTGTCGTGATCATCATCAACCTTATGAGCTCTTCCAGGAATTCAATTGAATTCATGATGGGTAATACCATCCTTGCCCTCGATGATTCCTATTCTCATCGACCACTTTATTGCCTTCCGTTCAACACAACTTGTTCGTGTTTGGTGTAAAACTTGAGATCACTGCTACCCAACAGTTGATCTTCCTTACCTCGGAAGTATTACCATCTCTTTTGCCAAGAATGTGGTGAGAATTTCACCACCTTTTAATAATTCTTGATATCATAATACTTCTTGCCATCTTCGTTCATTCCTTGGTCCCCGTATTGTTTTCAACCGGAATACCGACAATGGAGCTATGACGTGTGAATTCAAAACTTCTAACAACCCTATTGCTTTGAAGTGAATGGGCGATAGTTCATTCTAAGTCCTTCGCTAATTGAATCACCATTCTGACATTGGTCGTGCAACCCAACCCATATTTCGGGCGCACCTTTCAACCAATGTTTAATTGTGTATGTTTTTCTCGAGCATACTTCCTTATATCATTTGATCTGACAAATGTTATCTCCTTGTTCACTTAATTGTGGAAATCCATCTTTTGGGAATCTCGGTGAATTGCCGTTGAGTTCACCAGACACCTCCTTGTCCTCTCCTTGGTTTAATGATGAACTATTGCTTCAGAAACCCGCTCCCATAGTTCATTTCTCGAGGATCTGGCAATGTCATTTCGACGATTTGTGTTGCACCTTTTTCCTCTCGGACCCCCTGAGTCTGAGGTTTCATGACACCAATTGGATATGAATCTCGGTCAGATATGATGGTTGGGACAACTTTCCAAGAGTTATGATGTTGATCCTTTGATGACCCGGTAACATGATGTCATGCCTAGCACCCCCCCCCCCGGCTGGAGGACCTATCATTATAGATTCCTTTTTCAGCAAGGTTATCCATTCATCCATGAGGAAATTGTAAGACTTATTCTACAAGTTATTCCTGATGGATCCTTCGTGTTTCCAAAGTCTGATCTTCACCTGAAGACCTTGTCAATGCTATCTCGAAGCATGTCAATGGTACTTCGATTTTCAACAGGAACATTTGAAGCACGATGCTAAATTTTATTTATCATTTATCCTAATACCGTGGTATGGGTAATATCATGAGATTCCTCCCCCCTTACCTAAATGGTTTTCTACTTTATATCCTGCCATGGATATCTTGCTCTGCTTGTCCTTGGGAAGGATATACCCTTGAAATATGTTCTGTTTAATCTGATAATCTTATTTTCCTTTCCATTGGTTGGTTTAACCTTTCTTGAGGTCTATATAATCTAAGCAGTATTATTCTCCTGCTTATGTAAACACCTCGGTGTACAACTCTGTCAGTAAGACCCTGTTACTATTGTTGATGACATTTCAGTAACCACCGATGGACGAGAACTTTGCCTATTGGTCCGCCTCGTTTCAACGAGCAGGAAAATGGTTCTCCTTGTCCCTCGCCTTGGTACCGATGTAGTTGTTGACATATAACTGACAGGCTAACCTCTGACATGCCTTACTTGCATGATCGTGCAAGACATCACCGCCTTCCTACTTTTAAACCACATGGTGGGCCCATAACCCACAGTTCCACAGGATCGAAACCTGACTCTCCTGTACAACCTGATGTCAAAGTTATTCCTCGTGCTTGACTTTGTATGTAATTCACGGGCCACTTGCCTGTTGATCTATTCTGGTATCGGACACAATACTTATTCCCGTTGCTCTGAACCCCTTTCGCACTCTGCTTCAGGCAATGAATGATTGCCTATCCGCTTGAAACTTTTTATTACACCGTCTTACTTTGCTCTCGATGTGTGTCATTTGTTCAACTCGAGAGATAATCATATGTTCATTCTTGGGATACCCCCAGATGAATTTCCCTTATAACATCCTATCATTGTAGAGCTGCCCCGTACCTATTCGTAAGTAAGATGGAGTTCCTGAAGAAAGCACGCCGACTTCATCATGTTGACCTAAAGCAGAGAAATAAAGACATCAATATATTGGACCGGCCTCTTCGAGAAGAGCAACCAAGGCTGAGAAGACCCGTTAGAATTTCGTAACCTGGATTTTCCCCTTAGTCCCTCTCTTAAATCTCGGGACGAGATTTCTTGTAGTGGAGGAGAATTGTGACGCCCGGATAATCAGGTTACAGTAATCCCACGTTAACGATGCCACGTCACCTCGCTTACTGTTGATAAACTCTCGATAGTTCAAAACCGATCCAAATTCAAATTTAATTAAAGGCAAACATCAAAGTTTTCAAACATTAAAAATAAAATGTTCTGGTTGTGCCAAATAATGTTTAGATATTTAAGGTGAAGGAAACACACTTTTACAGAATACATAAATATTTTAAATTGAATTAAAACATAAAAGGAAATAAATAAAAGAAAAGGAATAAAAAAAGAAAACCTAACAAAACTAAAGAGAAAAGGAAACAACCCCCCTCCCCCTGGCCAACTGGGCCAAGGCCCAGCCGACCGACCCAACCGGCCCACCCCACTCCCTATACACCCCTTGCCCAAACCCTAATCCACCACCACACCCCCACTCGCCCCCCCACGCGCTCTACTCCCTCCCCCGATTCCCCTGGATCAAGATCGATCCCCCCC
>NC_041380.1:282265186-282270937 GCF_002162155.2 Triticum dicoccoides | reverse complement strand
GGCTCTGCCTCACCCCGTCGACGCCCGAGCACGCCGCCGTGGCCCCCTGCTCACCCGCGCTCCGGCAAGCCCCACCCCTCCTTCTCCGGCGACCGGTCGGCGCCCCGTGGCCCCAGGCCTCCCCGCGCCCCGGCCATCGCCGCCCTCTCCGCTGGCAAGCCCTCCCTCCTACCTCGCCGGCTCTAGCAAGCCGCGTCAGCGCCGCGTTCGCCGCGGCATGCTGGTCCGGCCGCTTGGCCTCGCCCACTCCTTCCCCCCAGCCGCCGGGTACTGGTCGCTGGGTACGCACGCCCCAGCGCCCGTTAACGCGTGCCCGTGCCCGCTTGTGCCCTGACCCAATGACACGGGGGCCCCACGGCCCCCAGAACGTTTCTGTTAAGTAAAAAAAAAGAAGAAACAAAAATTATTAATAATTAATTAATTAATTAATTAATTAATTAATTAATTTAATTAATTTTGATTAGTTAAATTAAGCAACTAATTAATCTAATTACACATTAGTTACCTAATTAACCTGATATGTTAATTAGTTAGTTAGTTAGTCAATGACAGTGGGGCCCACCCCTAATTAATACTAATTAGGTTAACTAATACGCCTAATTAAAAAATGTGTCACTGACCAATGGGACCCACTGGTCAGGTTGACCAGTCAACCCTGTTGACTGCTGACGTCAGCATGACATCATGCTGATGTCATAACTCTAATTTCGAATTTATTTAAATAATTAATTAAATTACAGAAATTAATAAAATCTTTAGAAAATCATAACTTTTAATCCGTAACTCAGATTAAATTATTTTCAACATGAAAGTTGCTCAGAACGACGAGACAATTATGGATACGCAACCCGTTCGTCCGCCACACCCCCTAACCTATCGAACTCGCAACTTTCCCCCTCCGGCTCCTCTGCCCGAAAGCACGGAACGCTGGGGATACTTTCCCGGATGTTTCCCCTCTTCACCGGTATCACCTCATACCGCGTTAGAACACGTCTAGCTCTGCTTGTTGTCCTGTTATGCACTTGCTTGCTATGTATTTACTGTTTCTCCCCCCTCTTCTCTTCGGTAGACCCCGTGACGATGCTGATGCCCCTGTGGTCGACTACGTCACCGACGACCCCTCCTTCTTGTCTGAGCAACCAGGCAAGCCCCCCCCCCCTTGATCACCAGATATCGCCTACTCTTCCCTATACTACTTGCATTAGAGTACTGTAGCATGTTACTGCTTTCTGATAATCCTATTCTGATGCATAGCCTGTCATTGCTGCTACAGTCATTGATACCTTACCCGCAATCCTAAATGCTTAGTATAGGATGCTAGTTTATCACCTTTGGCCCTACATTCTTGTCGGTCTGCCTTGCTATACTATTGGGCCGTGATCACTCGGGAGGTGATCACGGGTATATACTATACATACATACATACTATACAGATGGTGACTAAAGTCGGGTCAGCTCGAAGAGTACCCGCGAGTGATTCACAGATTGGGGGCTGAAAGGACCTTTGTCCCGACGGCCCTCTGTGTGGATCTTTGTGGCGGAGCGACAGGGCAGGTTGAGACCGCCTAGGAGAGAGGTGGGCCTGGCCCTGTTCGACGTTCGCGGATACTTAACACGCTTAACGAGATCTTGGTATTTGATCTGAGTTGGTTACAAGCCTATACGCACTAACCATCTACGCGGGAGTAGTTATGGGTATCCCGACGTCGTGGTATCAGCCGAAGCACTTCAGACGTCAGCGACGGAGCGGCGCGTGCCGGATTGGAACGTAAGCCTGCTCTTGTATTAAGGGGGCTAGTTCTGCTTCCGGCCGCCCTCGCAACGTGCAGGTGTGCTATGGGCGATGGGCCCAGACCCCTGTGCGCTTAGGTTTAGACCGGCGTGCTGGCCTCTCTGTTTTGCCTAGGTGGGGCTGCGACGTGTTGATCTTCCGCGGCCGGGCATGACCCAGGAAAGTGTGTCCGGCCAAATGGGATCAAGCGTGCTGGGTAAGTTGGTGCACCCCTGCAGGGAAGTTAATCTATTCGAATAGCCGTGATCTTCGGTAACAGGACGGCTTGGAGTTGTACCTTGACCTTATGACAACTAGAACCAGATACTTAATAAAACACACTCTTCCAAGTGCCAGATACAACCGGTGGTCGCTCTCCCTCAGGGATACGAGGGGAGGATCGCCGGGTAGGATTATGCTATGCGATGCGATAGTAGATGCTACTTGGAGATGCTACTTGGAGGTCTTCAATCTATTCTCTACTACATGCTGCAAGACGGAGGCTGCCAGAAGCGTAGTCTTCGATAGGACTAGCTATCCCCCTCTTATTCTGGCATTCTGTAGTTCAGTCCATTGATATGGCCTCCTTACACATATACCCATGCATATGTAGTGTAGTTCCTTGCTTGCGAGTACTTTGGATGAGTACTCACGGTTGCTTCCTCCCCCTTTTCCCCCTTTCCTTTCTTTCTGGTTGTCGCAACCAGATGCTGGAGCCCTGGAGCCAGACGCCACCGACAACGACGACCCCTACTACACCGGAGGTGCCTACTACTACGTGCAGCCCGCTGACGACGACCAGGAGTAGTTAGGAGGATCCCAGGCAGGAGGCCTGCGCCTCTTTCGATCTGTATCCCAGTTTGTGCTAGCCTTTTTAAGGCAAACTTGTTTAACTTATGTCTGTACTCAGATTTTGTTGCTTCCATTGACTCGTCTATGATCGAGCACTTGTATTCGAGCCCTCGAGGCCCCTGGCTTGTATTATGATGCTTGTATGTCTTATTTTATTTGTAGAGTTGTGTTGTGATATCTTCCCGTGAGTCCCTGATCTTGATCGTACACATTTGCGTGCATGATTAGTGTACGATTGAATTGGGGGCGTCACAACTTATCTTGGCACTCTAGGGCTGGTTCCTCGTGTTGCACCAGACTTGTGCGTCGGCCGCTGTTGGGTAGCTAGGTTAGGCCCGTGCGAGCCTCCCCTCTTCTCCATGCTCTTTTGTGTGCTCTACGTCCTCAGGTCCCGGCCCTCGAGCGAGCTCAGCTGTCGCTGGTATGCCAGGTCATGATGCCGTGGTCAAGGCCAGGGGGTGAGGGCTGGAGAGCCAGTAAGAGCTCTTGAGTCGCGATGCTCAGGAGCCCCCCTGTCAACGCGCAAGTGAATTGCATGGGAGAAGAGAAAGAGAGCCCGCGGTACCACCCGCTGTGGTCCTCAGGAGGTTCCTGCAGGTTAGCGCGAGGAAGGGCACAAATTGCCATGGTGATTGCCGGTCCGCCACTGGTTGCTTCGCAAGGAGGTGAAGGCACTGAGGGTCTGGTGAGGTGACGTGCGCGGGCGTGCCGCGAGCCAGAGCTCGACCGCTCAGATTTGTCAGTGTTGCAGGGACGGACCCGAGCACAAGCGCCGTCCCGGCATGAGAGGTTCCCGTGGTGGGCGATAATCAAGCAGGCAGTGATGACCATGAAAAGCGAACTAGCTTAGGTAAATGCAAGAATGATACATGCTGCTTGGTTGGACCCGAGCGGCCTGGGGATGATGCAGCCCGAGGGGTGCCCCCAGCAGGGTGAACTAAAGATGCAGGCAGATACATGCCACAGGGACGGACCCACGTGGCCTGGGAATGATGCAGCCTAGGGGGCGCTCCCAGCTAAATAAACTTGGAAAATGTCACCTGGTTTGGTCGTCGAAGGAGTGTTGGGGTAGCTGAAGACACGTAGCGAAGAAGTCGCTCCTCATGAGTCGTCCGGACCCAGAGCCTCGGGAGGCTCTGGAGGCTCAGATGGCCTCCTGAGGACCGTCTCCATCTCCGCCAGGACTACGTGATGCATGGCCTCCTGACCTGCCAGGATGCTTTGCAGGTTGCGCTGGAAAGCGGCCGCCATGCTCGGTAGGCTGAATGGCATGCAAATGTAGCTGTGAGGTGGACCCTCACACCGGTCGGCACACAAAGGCCAGAGGCGCTCCTGAGATGCGGCCCTGTTGAGCCCCGGGATGTCGATGCAAATGCACAGCTCACCACCCTCGCCTGGATGGGGAGCAGCGTCGGGTGGGCGGCGGTCGCCGCATATTGCTCTTGCTTCCTGAAGCTCCTGAGTGGCCTTGGTGATGAACTCCTGAGCGTCGGGCGCTCCTCGCCCGGTGTCCTCCTAAGGGAAACGTGCCGCGAAGCATGCCTCCACGTGGTGCCCGAGCGCCTCCCTTATGATGTTGGCCAGGTCCGAGGCCCTCCAGAAGAGAGCTCCCGAGCCCTGCCCGAGGAGGACGCCGGGCGCGCCTCCCTATGCGAGGGAGGGAGGCGTGGGCACCGATCTTAAGGTGGCGCCGCTCCCTTGAGGCCCAGTGCGGAGTAGCTTCTTCTTCTTGGGGTTGGCCTCATGAGGGTACTACACATATGCGCTGTCAGGGTCTTCGAGTGCTGCAGCTTGGAAGGCGCGCTCGAGGGAGCACACCGCGTCTCTTTCTTCGCAGGGGACTGTGATGATTCCGCCGCTTCCCGACATCTTGAGGACGTTGTAGCCATGGTGGGTGACTGCCATGAACTTGGCTAGCGTGGGTACCCGAGGATGGCATTGTACGGTAGGCGGATGTGGGCGACGTCGAAGTTGACGAGCTCGGTGTGGTAGTTGTCGCGCTGACCGAAGGTGACAGGGAGACGAACTTGCCCTATCGGGTGGTGGAGCTGTTAGTCACTCCTGAGAAAGGCTTGGTGGGCTAGAGCTGATCGTATGGCACTTGAAGGTTGTCGAACGTCTCGACGGACAGGACACTGAGCCCTGCGCCGCCGTCGATGAAGGTCTTGGTGACTTGGACATTGCTGATGATGGGTGAGCAAAGCATCGGGAGGACACCGGCGGTTGCCGCGCATTTGAGCTGGTCCATCGAGCTAAAGGTGATGGCGTACTCGGACCATCTGAGCGGGCGCATAGCCTCAAGCTTGGGGAGGGCTGCATTCACCTCGCGAGAGAACGGCTTGAAGATGTGCTGGGAAGCCGGGGCCTGAGCGCCACCCAAGATGCAGGTGATGGCGCGCGGCTCCTAGAAGCCCCCAGCCCCTTCGTCCTGTTGGTGGTCGTCGTTCCTCCTTGGTGGCGGCAGCAGCGGGGGGAGACCAGGGTTGCCGTGAGGGCGGTCCTCGCGAGGCAGGTCCCTTCAGGTGCCCTCACGAGGCTAGTCCTGCCAGCGGTCCTCGCGAGGCTGGTCGCACCACTCCTGGCAGGGCCCACGGTCATCCCAACATCCTCCACCTCGCCCACCTCCTCGGCCGTAGCCCCGGTTGTTGCGCTCGGGGCGTCGACCAAAGCGTCCATCTCGAATGGCCCTGAGTTCTTGACAATCGTTGGTGTTGTAGCTGCGCACGTTGTGGAAGGCGCAAAACGTACGGCTGCCCTTGGACGACTCGGGGAGGTCTCGGCCGCGCTTGGTATCTGGTTCTGCCGCGAGTATGGCCACCCCGTTGCGCTTCACGTCCTTGACCTTGGCCTTCTTCTCTTCTGGATCCACAACGGGGAGCTCGAGGAGGGTGAGGCGCCCCTCCTCAGCTCTTGCACACTTGGTTGCTATGTTGAACAGCTCCAAAGTCGTGCACAGCTCCTGATGGCTGGCGAGCTCCTCCTTCATCTTGATGTCGCGGACGCCATCGGAAAACGCTGAGATGATGGCCTCGTCCGTCACCTTGGGGGTCTTCAGGTGCACGCTGTTGAAGCGCTGGATGTACTTCTGCACGATCTCTCCCGGTTGTTGCTTGATGCAGCGCAGGTCA